>NW_022437015.1:7389055-7404039 GCF_009761245.1 Sapajus apella
ATAGGAAAGGAGGAAGTCAAATTGTCTCTATTTGCAGACGACATGATTGTATATCTAGAAGACCCCATCGTCTCAGCCCCAAACCTCCTGAAACTGATAAGCAAGTTCAGCAAAGTCTCAGGATACAAAATCAATGTGCAAAAATCACATGCATTCCTATACGCCAATAACAGACTTAAAGAGAGCCAAATCAAGAACAAACTTCCATTCACAATTGCCACAAAGAGAATAAAATACCTAGGAATACAACTAACAAGGAATGTAAAGGACCTCTTCAAGGAGAACTACAAGCCACTGCTCAACGAAATAAGAGAGGACACAAACAGGTGGAGAAACATTCCATGTTCATGGTTAGGAAGAATCAATAACGTGAAAATGGCCATACTGCCCAAAGTAATTTACAGATTGAATGCTATCCCCATCAAGCTACCAATGACCTTCTTCACAGAACTGGAAAAAACCACCTTAAACTTCATATGCAACCAAAAGAGAGCCCGCATAGCCAAGTCAATTCTAAGCAAAAAGAACAAAGCGGGGGGCATCACACTACCGGACTTCAAACTATACTACAAGGCTACAGTAATCAAAACAGCATGGTACTGGTACCAAAACAGAGATATAGACCAACGGAACAGAACAGAGGTCTCGGAGGCAACACAACATATCTACAACCATCTGATCTTTGACAAACCAGACAAAAACAAGCAATGGGGAAAGGATTCCCTGTTCAATAAATGGTGTTGGGAAAGCTGGCTAGCCATGTGCAGAAAGCAGAAACTGGACCCCTTCCTGACACTTTACACTAAAATTAACTCCAGATGGATTAAAGACTTAAACATAAGACCTAACACCATAAAAACCGTAGAAGAAAGTCTAGGCAAAACCATTCAGGACGTAGGTGTAGGCAAGGACTTCATGACCAAAACACCAAAAGCATTGACAACAAAAGCCAAAATAGACAAATGGGACCTAATCAAACTCCACAGCTTCTGCACAGCAAAAGAAACAGTCATTAGAGTGAATCGGCAACCAACAGATTGGGAAAAAATTTTTGCAGTTTACCCATCTGACAAAGGGCTGATATCCAAAATTTACAAAGAACTAAAACAGATTTACAAGAAAAAAACTAACAAGCCCATTCAAAAGTGGGCAAAGGATGTGAACAGACACTTTACAAAAGAAGACATACGTGAGGCCAACAAACATATGAAAAAATGCTCATCATCACTGGTCATCAGAGAAATGCAAATCAAAACTACACTGAGATACCATCTCACGCCAGTTAGAATGGCGATCATTAAAAAATCTGGAGACAACAGATGCTGGAGAGGATGTGGAGAAATAGGAACACTTTTACACTGTTGGTGGGAGTGTACATTAGTTCAACCATTGTGGAAGACAGTGTGGCGATTCCTCAAGGACCTAGAAATAGAAATTCCATTTGACCCAGCAATCCCATTACTGGGTATATATCCAAAGGATTACAAATCGTTCTACTATAAGGACACGTGCACATGAATGTTCATTGCAGCACTGTTTACAATAGTAAAGACCTGGAACCAACCCAAATGCCCATCGACGATAGACTGGATAGGGAAAATGTGGCACATATACACCATGGAATATTATGGAGCCATCAAAAACGATGAGTTTGGGTCCTTTGTAGAGACATGGATGAACCTGGAAACCATCATTCTCAGCAAACTGATAGAAGAGCAGAAGATCAAACACCACATGTTCTCACTTATAGGCGGGTGTTGAACAATGAGAACACATGGACACAGGGAGGGGAGCACTACACACTGGGGTCAGTTGGGGGGAAATAGGGGAGGGACGGTTGGGGGTGGGAAGCTGGGGAGAGATCGCAAGGGGAGAAATGCCAGATGTAGGTGATGGGGAGGAAGGCAGCAAATCACACTGCCACATGTGTTCCTATGCAACAATTTTGCATGTTCTTCACATGTACCCCAAAACCTAAAATGCAATAAAATAAATAAATGGGAAAAAAAAATAAATAAATTTCAGTTCTTTCAACCTTTATTTTTTTCAGTAATTCTGCTTTTGAATTTTAGTTCAGAAATCCATTATTATAAGAAAGCTCACACAATTTCTACAAAGAGAATAAAATACCTAGGAATACAACTAACAAAGAATGTAAAGAACCTCTTCAAGGAGAACTACAAACCTCTGCTCAACAAAATAAGAGAGGACACAAACAGATGGAGAAACATTCCATGCTTATGGTTAGGAAGAATCAATATCGTGAAAATGGCCATACTGCCCAAAGTAATTTATAGATTCAATGCTATCCCCATCAAGCTACCAATGACCTTCTTTACAGAACTTGAAAAAACCACCTTAAACTTCATATGGAACCAAAAGTGAGCCCACATAGCCAAGTCAATTCTAAGCAAAAAGAACAAAGCTGGAGGCATCACACTACTGGACTTCAAACTGTATTACAAGTCTACAGTAATCAAAACAGCATGGTACTGGTACCGAAATAGAGATATAGACCAATGGAACAGAACAGAGGCCTCAGTGGCAACACCACACATCTACAACCATCTGATCTTTGACAAACCTCACAAAAACAAGCAATGGGGAAAGGATTCCCTGTTTAATAAATGGTGTTGGGAAAACTGGCTAGCCATGTGCAGAAAGCAGAAACTGGACCCCTTCCTGACACTTTACACTAAAATTAACTTCAGATGAGTTAAAGACTTAAACATTAGAGCTAACACCATAAAAACCCTAGAAGAAAATCTAGGCAAAACCATTCATGACACAGGCATAGGCAAGGACTTCATGACTAAAACAACAAAACCATTGGCAACAAAAGCCAAAATAGAAAAATGGGACCTAATCAAACTCCAGAGCTTCTGCACAGCAAAAGAAACAGTTATTAGAGTGAATCGGCAACCAACAGAATGGGAAAAATTTTTTTCAATGTACCCATCTGACAAAGGGCTAATATCCGGAATCTACAAAGAACTAAAACAGATTTACAAGAAAAAAACTAACAAGCCCATTCAAAAGTGGGCAAAGGATATGAACAGACACTTTACAACATATATGAGGCCAACAAACATATGAAACAATGCTCATCATCACTGGTCATCAGAGAAATGCAAATCAAAACTACATTGAGATACCATCTTACACCAGTTAGAATGGCAATCATTAAAAAATCTGGAGACAACAGATGCTGGAGAGGATGTGGAGAAATAGGAACACTTTTACACTGTTGGTGGGAGTGTAAATTAGTTCAACCATTGTGGAAGACAGTGTGGCGATTCCTCAAGGACCTAAAAATAGAAATTCCATTTGACCCAGCAATCCCATTACTGGGTATATATCCAAAGGATTATAAATCGTTCTATTATAAGGACACATGCACACGAATGTACATTGCAGCACTGTTTACAATAGCAAAGACTTGGAACCAACCCAAATGCCCATCGATGATAGACTGGACAAGGAAAATGTGGCATGGAATACTATGCAGCCATAAAAAACGATGAGTTCATGTCCTTTGTAGGTACATGGATGAACCTGGAAACCATCATTCTCAGCAAACTGTCACAGTAACAGAAGATCAAACTCCGCATGTTCTCACTCATAGGCGGGTGTTGAACAATGAGAACACTTGGACACAGGGAAGGGAGCATCACACACTGGGGTTTATGTGGGGGAACTAGGGGAGGGAGAGCAGGGGGTGGGGAGTTGGGGACGGATAACATGAAGAGAAATGCCAGATATAAGTGATGGGGAGGAAGGCCACAAGCCACACTGCCATGTATGTACCTATGCAACAATCTTGCATGTTCTTCACGTGTACCCCAAAACCTAAAATACAACAAAATATTTTTTTAAAAAAGCACTATAAACAACTCAAGATAGAATCCTAAAATATGTTCAAGTAATCAACAGGAAGGCAAGAAAAGAGAAACAGAGGAATGAGAGCCAGAGGAAACAAACGGAGAACAAATAATAAAATGACAGACTTAAGTTCTAACATATCAATAGTAACCTTAAATGTAAACAGTATAAATACAGCAATCAAAGGACAGAGATTGGAAGAGTGGATTAAAACAAACAAACATTATCCAGTGACACACTGTTTGCAAGGAACACATGTCATATTCAATGACAGGGGTAGGTTAAACATAAAAGAATGCAAACAGACACAGCAAGTAAATATTAATTTTTAAAAGGTAAGAGTTAATACATTAGTTTCCAATTAAGCCAACTTCAGGACAAATAAATTACTAGAGATAGAGGGACTTTAAATAATGATAAAAGATCAATTCACTCTGAAGACATAATAATCCTAAATGTTTGTGGATTAAACAATAGAGACCGAAAACAAATACATGACCCAAATACATGAAGCAAAACCTGATAGACCCAAAGGGAAAAAGAGTATGTTGGAGTCCCCAACTGTACTGTGGATTTGTATAGTTGGGGACTTCCACATATTCTTCATAGGCACTGATAGAACTATAAGATAGAAAGTCATCAAAGATATAAAAGAGATGAAAAATACAATAAACCAAAAGGATCAAATTGATATATACTTAACAATCCACATAACAACAGCTGAATACACATTTTTAAGCATTCATTGAACACTCGTCAAGACAGACCATAACCAGTGTCATAAGACACCTTAATACATATAAAAGAATTGAAATGATATAAATATGGTCACTGACAATGAAATCAAATTAGAAATCAATAATAAAACAAAACAGGAAAATATCCAAATACTTGAAAATTAAACAAAATACACTTATATAGCCTATCAGTCAAAGAGAAAGTCTCTAGGGAAACTAAACAATAAAATAAACATATCAAAATATAGGAGATGCAGTTAAAGCAGTGCTCAGAGAGAGGTTCATAGCATGGCGTTATTACATTAAACAAGAAGCAAGTCTCCAATTAATATTCTGATACCTTCAAAAAGCTAGAAAAAGAAAAAAGACAAACACAAAGCATGCAAGCATGCAGAAAGATTATGAAATAATACAGAGAAAAGGAGAAATCAATGAAATTGAAAATAGAAAAACATTAGAGAAACTGATACAATTAAAAGCTGATTCTCAAAAAAAAATTTATAAGATTGATAAACCTTTAGCAAGGCTGACAAAAAAAGACCGCACAAGTAATCAATATGGGAAATGAAACAGGAGATAGCACTACAGATCTTGCAGTTAATAAAAGAATAATACGGGAGGAATATGAACAACTTTACACTCATAAATTTTACAAGTTATAAGAAATGGACCAGTTTTCTAAAAATCACAGACTCTAAAATCTCAACCACGATGAAATATTCCTTGCTACTAAACAGTTAAAAATAATTAAAAGAAATTCTATACCATGTTTTCTAAAAATTCAAAGACATAACATTTCCTAATTTTATGAGGCCAGTATTACCCTGCTACCAAAACCAGACAAAGACAGTATAAAATAAGAAAAGAGGAAAAGGAAAGAATGAGGAGGACTTTGTCTTGTACCTTGGTTACCAGCTCAGTCACCGCAGGATAGAGCACCAGAGTTATGAGTTGACTGTTTCAAGCCCTAGCCCCCAGATAACATTTCCAGACATACCCTGAGCCAGAAGGGAATCTGCTGCCTTAAAGGGAAGGACCCAGTCTGGCAGCATTCATTACCCACTAACTGAAAAGCCATTTGGCTCTGAACAACTGGTAGCGATTACCTGGTACTACTTCAAGGCCTTGGGTAAGCTTCTGAGACTTTCTGCCTTCAGGTTAGATTCAGAATATGATCAGCTGTGGTGGATACAGTGCCAAACTCCTTCTGGCTGAGAAAAGCTGATGGAAAAGTAAAGGGAACTTTGTCTTGCACCTTAGTTACCAGCATGGCCATGGGAGGATAGTGTATCAAGCAGACCCCTGGGATCCCTGATTTCAGGACTTGACTATTGGTTAGCATCTGTGGACCTGCCCTGGGGCTGAGGGGAGCCCACAGTCCTGAAAAGTGAGACCCAGGCCAGGCAACATTCATCACAAGCTGACTGAAGAGCCCTTGGACCTTAAGGGAACATCAGTGGTAGTCTAGAAGAACTCCCCGTAGTCTCAGATGGTGGTGGCTACCAGGAGGGGCTCCTCTGCATTTGAAAAGGAGAGGGAAGAGTGGGAAGGACTGCATCTTGTGGTTTGAGTGCCAGTTCAGCCACAGTACAATAGAACACCAGGTAGGATTCTATGGCTTGTGAATCTAGTCCCTGACTCCCAGATAGCACCTCTGGATTCACCTAAGGCCTGGGGGAAGTCACCACCCTGCAGGGAGGGACAAAGGCCTGGCTGGCCTTGCCATCTGCTGATCGTAAATCCCCAGGGCATTAAATGAACATAGGCAATAGCAAGGGAGTGGTTATAGCAAGCTTTGGGAGAGACCCAGTGCTGTACTGACTACAGGTCTGACCCAGCTCAGTTATAGTGGCAGTGGCCACAAGAGTGCTTATGTCACTCCACTCTCAGCTTCAGGTGGTGCATAACGAGAGAGAGAGAGAGAGAGAGAGAGAGAGAGAGAGAGAGAGAGAGAGAGACTACTTTTGTTTAGGAGAAAGTAAGGGAAGAAAAAAAGACTCTCTTCCTGATAACCCAGAGTATTCTCCTAGATCTTGTCCAAGGTCATCAAGGTGGCACCTTTACTAGTTTTCAAGAACCAAAATGTTACTGGGCTTTGAAAGCATTCTCAAACAGATACAGCTTAGAATACAACACCCAAGTCCTTTTGAATATCTCAACAATAAGCAATCACCTGAAGGTACAAATCTCACTGGTAATAGTAAGTTAAACAGTAAAACACAAAGTGTTATAACACCATAGCTGTGGTATGTAAACTACTTTTGATAAGTAGAAAGACTAAATGATGAATCAATAAAAAATGACTATGACAACTCTTCAATACATAGACAGTATAATAAGATATAAATAGAAACAACAAAAAGCTAAGAAGCAAGGGAATGAAGTTTAGGTGTAAAGTTTTTATTAATTTTTTAAATGGTTTATTTGTTTATGCAGACAGTATTTATTATCAGCTTAAAACAATTCATTATTTGATAGTATTTGCAAGCCTCAGGATAACTTCAAACAAACAAACAAAAAAAAACATACAATGGACACACAGAAAACAACAACAAAAAAAAAAAAAAAAACAAGAAACTTGTTTATATCAGAAGAGAAAATCATCTTCACTAAAGGAAGACAGAAAGGAGAGAAAGAAGAGAACACCACAAAACAACCAGAAAACAAATAATGAAATGGCAGGGTGAGTTCTTACTTATCAATAATAATGTTGAATATCTATGGACTAAACTCTCCAATCAAAAAGCACAGAGTGACTGAATGAATAAAAAAACAAGACCCATAACCTGTTGCCTGAAAGAAATACAATTCACATATGAAGACACACACAGAGTGAAAATGAAGAGATGGAAAAATATATTCCATGCCAATGGAAACCAAAAGAAAGCACAGGAATAGCTAACATCAGACAAAATAGATTTCAAGACAAAACTATAACAAGAGACAAAGAAGGTTACTATATAATGATAAAGGTCAATTCAGCAAGAAGTTATAACGATGTTAAACATGCATCCAACCCTGGAGTACCTAGATTTATAAAGCAAATATTATTGGGGCTAAAAGGAGAGATAGGTCCCCATACACTAATAGCTGGAGACCTCAACGCCCTACTCTCAGCATTGTACAGATCTTTCAGACAGAAATTTTTTTAAAAAATTAGGCTTTATCTGCACTATATAGACTAATGGTTTCTAACAGATATTTACAGAACACTTCATTCATCGGCTGCAGAATACACATTATTTTCCTGAGCACATAAATGAGACTCAAGAATAGACTATACATTAGGTCACGAAACAAGTCTTAAAAACATTTTATAAAATTGAAGTAATATCAAGCATCTTCTCTGACTAAAATGGAACAAAATTAGAAATCAATAACAGAAGGAATTTTGGAAACTATGAAAATACATGAAAATAAATAATAAACATAAGAGCAGAAATAAATGAATTTGAAATGGGGAAAGCAAAACAAAAGATCAATGAAACAGAAAGTTGCTTTTTTGAACAAGTAAACAAAATTCACAAACCTATGGGCAGGCTAACTGAAAAAAAGAGAGAAGATTCAATTAAATAAAATAAGAAATGAAAAAGGAGATATTACAACTGACATTGTAGAAATTTGAAGGATCACCAGTGGCTACTATGAGCAATCATATGCCAATAAATTGGAAAATCTAGAAGAAATGAACAAATTCCTAGACAAATACAACCTACAAAAATTGAACCAGGAAGAAATCCAAAACCTGAACAGATCAACAGATGACAAAATTGAAGCCATAAGAAAAAGTATCCCAGTAAAGAAAAGCTGATGATTTCACTGCTGAATTCTATCAAACATTTAAATAAGTATTAATACCAATCTTATTCAAACTTTTCTGATAAATTGAGGCACAAGGAATATTTCCAACCTCATTCTACAAGGCTACTATTACCCTGATAACAAAACCAGGCAAAGTCACATTAAAAAAAGAAAACTACAGGCCAATATCCCTCACAAATATTGATGCAAAAATCCTCAACAAAATACTTCAAAACTGAATTCAACAATACACTAAAAAGATCAGGCTGGGCTTGATGGCTCACACATGTCATCCCAGCACTTTGGAAGGCTGAGGTGGGTAGATCACTTGAAGCCAGAAGATCAAGACCAGCCTGGCCAACATGATGAAATTGTAATCTCTAATAAAAATACAAAAATTAGTCAGGTTTGGTGGCCCATGCCTGTAATCCCAGTTACCCGGAGGCTGAGGCATAAGAATTGCTTGAACCTGGAGGTGGAGGTTGCAGTGAGTCAAGATCAAGCCACCCAAAAGAAATAATATCAGTATACTAAAGAGATATCTGCAGTCCTATATTTCTTGCAGCCCTGTTTATAATAGCCAAGATTTGGAATTAACCTCAGTGTCTATCAACAGATGAATGGATAAAGAAAATGTGGTACATATACACAATCGAGTACTATTCAGCCATTAAAAAGAATGAGATACAGTCATTTGCAACAATATGAACGGAACTGGAGATCATTATGTTAAGGGAAATAAGTGAGGCACAGAAAGGCAAACATCACATGTTTCCACTTATTTGTGGGATCTAAAAAAAAAGAACTCATGGACATAGAGAGAATGAAGGTTACCAGAGCCTGGGAAGCATAGTGCAGGACTCAGGGTTGGGTTAGGTAGGGGAGGATAGTTAATGAGTGAAAAAAAAAATAGTTAGAAATAATGAATAAGACATACCATTTGATTGCACAACATAGTGACTATAGTTCATAATAACATAATTGTACATTTTAAAATAGCTTAAAAAGTGTTATTAGATTGTTTGTAACACAAAGGGTAAGTGTTTGAGGAAACGGATACTGTATTCTCCAAGATGTGATTATTTCACATTGCAAGCCTGAATCAAAACATCTCATGTACTCCATCAATATATACACCTACTATATACCCACAAAAATCAAAAATAAAAAAAAAGCATAAAAAGAAAACTCACAATGGATCATGGACTTACATGTAAAATATAAAACTATAATATTTTTAGGGAAAAAAAGGAGAAAATCTTTGATATCTAGGAACTAGACAGAGTTCTTATATTTGACACCAAAATTATGATTCAAAACAGAAAATACAATGGCTAAATTGTGCCCAATCAAAACAACAAACTTTTTCTCTATGGAAGATGCTGTGAGGAGGATGAAAAGACATGCTACGGACAAGGAGAAAATATTTGATAATTGCATATCAGACAAAGGTCTAGTATATATAAATAACTCTTAAAACTTAACCAAAAAAACTCGCTATGACCCATCAAACAATTAGAAGTAATTAGAGAGTGGTCAAAAGACACAAATAGACATTTTATCAAAGAGGATTCCAGATGGCAAATAAGCACGTAAATAGATGTTTAACATTATTAGCAATTACAAAAATCAAAATAAACTACAAAAAGTTATCATTACACATCTATCAAAACAGCTAAAATATAAATAAGTAATATTAGAAAATTCTGGCAAGAATGTAGAGAAATGGATTATGTATACATTCAGGTGAGAATGTAAAATGACACAGCCACTCAGCAGTTGCCCTCCGGGTCATTTTTCCCTGGAGAGTTAAAACTTATGCTCGCACATAAAGCTGTAGAGGAATGTTCATGGCAGCTTTATTCATAATAGTCAAAAACTGTAAAAATGCAAATTGTCCTTCAGTGTGTTAATGGTTAAGGTATGGAACATCTATACCATGGAATAACTACACAGCAATGTGAAGGAATGAACTATTGATACATCCAATAGCTTGAATACATTTCCAGGGAATTAAGCTAAGTGGAAAAAAGTAAAACAACAACAACCCCAAACAGTCACATATTTTGTGAATCCTTTTTTAAAACATTCTTTAAATAACAAAATTTTAGAAATGATTAACAGATTGCCAGGGATTAGGAACAGAGTAGAAATTGGGAAGCAGCTAAGGGTGTAGTTAGAAAAACACAACACAATGGACCCTTGTGGTAATGGAATTGTTTTGTATCTAGACTGTGATAGTGTGTACATGAACCTAATACACACACACACACACACACACAAACAAATGAGTGCATATAAATATGCAGAAATGTGAATAAGATCAGGGGATTATCTCCTGTAAATAGCCTGTTTTTGATATAGTTTTGAAAGTCATTACCATTGGGAGAAACTGGGTAAAGTACATGGAATCACTCTATATTATTTCTTAATATTATTTCATAACTCCATATGAATCTATGGTTCCCTCAACAAAAATTTCAATTTAAAAAACGTAAATAAATTTGGCTCAGGCTGTGCACGGTGGCTCAAGCCTGTAATCCCAGCACTTTGGGAGTCCGAGGCGGGTGGATCACGAGGTCAAGAGATCGAGACCATCCTGGTCAAAATGGTGAAACCCCGTCTCTACTGAAAATACAAAACATTAGCTGGGCATGGTGGCATGTGCCTGTAATCCCAGCTACTCAGGAGGCTGAGGCAGGAGAATTGCCTGAACCCAGGAGGCGGAGATTGCGGTGAGCAGAGATCGCGCCATTGCACTCCAGCCTGGGTAACAAGAGCGAAACTCCGACTCAAAAAAAAAAAATAAATAAATAAATAAATAAATAAATAAATAAATTTGGCTCATGGAATAGAGTTTGTCAGCCTCTTCTTTTAAAAACTAATATCATTTTGTTTTCTTTTTTTTTTTCCCAATTTATTTTATTGCATTTTAGGCTTTGGGGTACATGTGAAGAACATGCAAAATTGTTGCATAGGTACACACGTGGCAGTGTGATTTGCTGCCTTCCTCCCCATCACCTACATCTGGCATTTCTCCCCTTGCTATCTCTCCCCAGCTCCCCAGCCCCCCCCCTCCCCCCCCCTATTTCCCCCCAACTGACCCCAGTGTGTAGTGCTCCCCTCCCTGTGTCCATGTGTTCTCATTGTTCAACACCTGTCTATAAGTGAGAACATGTGGTGTTTGATCTTCTGCTCTTCTGTCAGTTTGCTGAGAATGATGGTTTCCAGGTTCATCCATGTCCCTACAAAGGACCCAAACTCATCGTTTTTGATGGCTCCATAATATTCCATGGTGTATATGTGCCACACAACATATCTACAACCATCTGATCTTTGACAAACCAGACAAAAACAAGCAATGGGGAAAGGATTCTCTGTTCAATAAATGGTGTTGGGAAAGCTGGCTAGCCATGTGCAGAAAGCAGAAACTGGACCCCTTCCTGATACCTTACACTAAAATTAACTCCAGATGGATTAAAGACTTAAACATAAGACCTAACACCATAAAAACCCTAGAAGAAAATCTAGGCAAAACCATTCAGGACATAGGTGTAGGCAAAGACTTCATGACCAAAACACCAAAAGCATTGACAACAAAAGCCAAAATAGACAAATGGGACCTATCAAACTCCACAGCTTCTGCACAGCAAAAGAAACAGTCATTAGAGTGAATCGGCAACCAACAGAATGGGAAAAAAATTTTTGCAGCTTACCCATCTGACAAAGGGCTGATATCCAGAATTTACAAAGAACTAAAACAGATTTACAAGAAAAAAACTAACAAGCCCATTCAAAAGTGGGCAAAGGATATGAACAGACACTTTACAAAAGAAGACATACATGAGGCCAACAAACATATGAAAAAATGCTCATCATCACTGGTCATCAGAGAAATGCAAATCAAAACTACATTGAGATACCATCTCATGCCAGTTAGAATGGCGATCATTAAAAAATCTGGAGACAACAGATGCTGGAGAGGATGTGGAGAAATAGGAACACTTTTACACTGTTGGTGGGAGTGTAAATTAGTTCAACCATTGTGGAAGACAGTGTGGCGATTCCTCAAGGACCTAAAAATAGAAATTCCATTTGACCCAGCAATCCCATTACTGGGTATATATCCAAAGGATTACAAATCATTCTACTATAAGGACACGTGCACACGAATGTTCATTGTAGCACTGTTTACAATAGCAAAGACCTGGAACCAACCCAAATGCCCATCGACGATAGACTGGATAGGGAAAATGTATCATTTTGTTTTCTAAAAATTAAATGGTCAGCATAGTTGGTGGTGTGGCTGGTATCCTGCTGCAGCATGTTTGCCTCCAAAGTAGTAATGCGGGCAGACATTGTATACTATGTGAATGTGATCCAGGTCTAGGTGGGCCAAGGTATGGACAGAAGTGAAGCCAGGCTAACACATATTAACAACATGTACCATCATGCTGGTTCACTTGTTATTTAACCAAAATGACTGAGACAGCCTAAAGTTTAAATCGGGGTTGAAATTCCCAATGCTTTGTCCCTCTGTGTAGAGCTCCACACACCTACAGGTCTTCCAACTTCAAACTTCAAGTCATTGGTTAAATATTAGTGTCTCAGTGAGACCTTTCCTGATGATGTATTTTAAAAATAATCTCTCTATTCCCTTTATTTGCTTTATCACTTTCAATAAGCAATTTAATTTAATTTAATTTACTTATTTATTTGGTTTATTTTCTATCTCCTACTCTAGAATGTATGCTCTATATCGCAAGGATTTTTGTCTACTTTGTTCCACTGTATCCCATGGGCCTATCTCATTATAAGTGTTCAATAATTACTTATTTAATAAATGGATAAATGGGATAACTCCTCTGTCTTCTATTGAGAGGTGACTTCTCAGTAGATTGATTTCTTGTCTTGCACTCTGCTTGTCAGTGTGATTGATAAAGCAGGTACCCCTGAATAACCTGTGGTCATTGATATCAGTAGTTTAAGATGAAGCACATAGTTAGGAGTCTTCTGATCATAGTTCAGTCATGGGCCTAGAAAAATTAACCTTAAGTACTAACACAAGCATGAATTTTCCTACCCTAGTAGATTCTTATGGATAGTGGGACTCTCGTGGAAGCAGATGCTCTTTATACATGTGTGCAAAATCTGGTAGAGGCTTGAAGTGAGTCTGGGTCTGCTGGACAATTTTTTTTTTACATTTTTTCAAAATTATACTTTAAGTTCTGGGGTATATGTGTAGAACGTGCAGGTTTGTTACATAGGTATACATGTGCCATGGTGGTTTGCTGCACCCATCAACCCATCACCTACATTAGGTATTTCTCCTAATGCTTTCCTTCCCCCAGCCCCTCACCCCCTGACAGGCCCCAGTGTGTGATGTTCCTCTCCCTGTGCCCATGTGTTCTCATTGTTCAACATCCATGAAGCTGGACCATTATTAAGTTTCCCATTGCCTTGAAATCTGTTAGTGTGTGGGTATACCGACAGCCAAGATCCCACTAACTTAAGATAAAGCTGTAGTGGGAGGGCTTAGCTGATATTACCATTACTAAGTAGCTGCAGCATTTCTTGCCAGTGGGCCTGGCACACTTTTACATAAATTTGCATAATTTTCTGCAATAAGGTGTTTTCTTCTAGTGCATTCACTCAGTCATAGCTGGTACTAGACTGAAGCAGGATGCCTAAGAAGTGGATACAGGTGACTAGGCAGACTTTTAGCTGTGTATACAGGTCCCAGATGACCAGCCTTAGCTATTTATAACAGTTGCTCACATAAAAGTGTCTAAAGCTTTTCCTTGAATGTCATGGTTAGGGTAGCATTATTCCCATAGCACATCTTTCCCAGAACTGGTACTCTTACACAATGACTGTCCCCTACCTTGAAAGTATTGGTATCTCCTCGTATACAAGAAGTCACATACCCTCCAGAGTACCAACCCTAATTCAATATAGGTCTGGCATAGGAACCTATGGAAAGAATGACCTAGTCTATATATTTTCCATCAGACAGGATATTTAAAACATTATTTCTTCCTCAGAATAATGAGGCCTGAGTTTCCAGGAGCTATATAAAAATTTTTTTTCCACTGACTCAGATAAAGTAAAATGTTTTAAATTGCATTATATGCCTGAAAAATTGTTCAAATGTTGTGTCCTGAGATGTAAGACCTTTGATTACAGAACCAATAGTTCTATAATTGCTCTCTTCCAAAATTGTTTAGTTACTTTCCAATAATATTGTCCTAATGAAAAGACTGCATACCGTCTTCCACAATGGTTGAACTAATTTACATTCCCACCAACAATGTAAAAGCATTCCTATTTCTCTGCAACCTTGCCAGCATCTGTTGTTTCTTGACTTTCTAATAATCACCATTCTGACTGGCGTGAGATGGTATCTCATTGTGATTTTGATTTGCATTTCTCTGATGATCAGTGATGTTGAGCTTTTTTTCATATGTTTTTTGGCTGCATGAATGTCTTCTTTTGAGAAGTGTCTGTTCATGCCCTTTGCCTAGTTTTTAATTTTTTTTTTTTTTTTTTTTTTTTTTTTTTTTT
>NW_022437015.1:7404139-7503154 GCF_009761245.1 Sapajus apella
TTTTTTTTTTTTTTTTTTTTTTTTTTTTTGCAAATTTGTTTAAGTTGCTTGTAGATTCTGGATATTAGACCTTTGTCAGATGGATAGATTGCAAAAATTTTCTCCCACTCTGCAGGTTGCCTGTTCACTCTGATGATATTTTCTTTTGCTGTTAAGAAGCTCTTTAGTTTAATTAGATCCCATTTGTCAATTTTTGCTTTTGTTGCCATTGATTTTGGGGTTTTCATGATGAAACCTTTGCCTGTGCCTGTGTCCTGAATGATATTGCCTAGATTTTCTTCTAGGGTTTTTATAGTTTTGGGTTTTACATTTAAGTCTTTAATCCATTTTGAGTTAATTTTTGTATAATGTGTAAGGAAGAGGTCCACTTTCAATTTTCCGCATATGACTAGCATTTGATCCAGAAATTCCATTACTGGGTATATATCCAAAGGAATATAAGTCATTCTATTACAAACAAATATGCAGATGTATGTTAACTACAGGGCTATTCACAGTAGCAAAGACATAAAATCAACCCAAATGCCTATCAATAATAAACAAGATAATGAAAATGTGGTACATATACACCATGGAACAGTATGCAGCCATAAAAAGAATGAGACCATGTCTTTGCTGGGACATGGATACAACTGGAAGACATTATCCTTAGCAAACTAATGCAAGAACAGAAAAACAAGCACTGCATGTTCTCACTTATAAGTGAGAGCTGAACAATGAGAACACATGGACACAGGGAGGAGAACAACACACATTGGGGCCTGTTGCGAGTAGGAGTAGAGTGTGGGGAGGAAGATCATTAGGAAAAAGAGCTAATTCATGCTGGGCTTAATACTTACATAATGAGTTGATAGGTACAGCAAACCACCATGGCACACTTTTACCTATGTAACAAACCTGCACATCCTGCGCATGTACCCCAGAACTTCAAATTAAAATTAAAATTAAAAAAGTCTGCACAATTGCTGCCAGCTCATCTATATCAATATGTGTAGTGCTTCTGAAACTATGGGTTTCATAATATGATGATCATGTCCTACACTTTAGGCTATGGGGAGTTCAGTAAAAGTCCTACCCAGAGGGCCAGAGGCTCTTGGGTGATAAGATGAACCAATAACCATTTGAGCCAGAGGGAGAATTCAAATGGTAGTTAAGGAGGTAAACAAAAATGTTATGATGATTTTATCTCTCTTGGTTAATACTTAACTCGCCTGTGAAATTCCATCAGTTTTTTTTTTTTTTTTTTTAATAGAGAAAGTGTCTCATTATGTTGTCCAGGCTGATCTTAAACTCCTGGAAGCCATGCCCCTCCCAGCTTCTCAAAGTGTTGGGATTACAGGCATAAGCCATAGTTCCTAGGCTATCAGTTTTTTTAATACTAAAAAAGTATATAAATTTATGATAAAGGCACAACTTTTAATGTATTAATTTTAAAAAGGGTAAAAAAAGGGGTACTTTTTCTTCAAAATAAATCCATATACAATATTCATCTCTGAGATTTGAAATGTGGATATAATTTATTGGCATACTTGAGTGTTTTTGTCATTCAAATATTTTTATGCAATTAAACCTTAAGGGAAAACTGTTGAATTTAATATTTCTAGTAATAAAAATAATGCAATTATATGAAAAATGCTTATGATATAGTTGTAGGTGAAGAGGGCTCATTCAAAATTGTATTTGCTATATAATCTCAAGTCTCAATCCCATATCAACATCAGTAAACATATCTTAGCAGGTTTAGGACTTGTTGGGTATTTCTTGATTCAGGAAAATTTGTGGCTTATTGAAGACATCATTCCACATATAAGATCAATAGAAATCCCAGAAAATTTACTCTCAGTGTATTAGGAAGATGCTGCGGTAATGTCCAGAGGCTAATAACATGTGTGCAGACTTCTTTTTTCTTTTTCTTTTTTCCTTCTTATTTATTTATTTATTTATTTATTTTTAATTTTATTTTAAGTTCCAGTATACAAGTGGAGAACGTGTGGGTTTGTTACATAGGTATATGTATGCAATGGTGGTTTGCTGCACCTACTAATCAGTCATCTAGGTTTTAAGCCCTGCATGCATTAGCTATTTTTCCTAATGCTCTCCTCCCCTTGCCCCTCACCTCACAACTGACCCTGGTGTGTGTTGCTCCCCTCCCTGTGTACATGTGTTCTCATTGTTCAACTCCCACTTATGAGTGAGAACATGTGGTGCTTGGTTTTCTGTTCCTGTGTTAGTTTGCTGAGGATGATGGCGTCCCTCTTCACCCACGTCCCTGCAAAGGACATGATCTCATTCCTTTTTATGACCACATAGTATTCCATGGTGTATATGTGCCACATTTTCTATTTATTTATTTATTCTTTTATTTAATTATTTAATTGCACTTTAGTTTCTGGGGTACATGTGCAGAACATGCAGGATTGTTGCATAGGTACATACATGGTAATATTGCTTGCTGCCTCCATGCCCCTATTATCTATATCTGGCATGTTTTCCCTCCCTAAACTCCCTACACCCCTCTATCCCTCCCCTATTCCCCCACAACAGACCCCAGTGTGTGATGCTCTCCTCCCTGTGTCTATGAGTTCTCATTGTTCAACACCCACCTATGAGTGAGAACATGTAGTGTTTGATTTTCTGTTCTTGTGTGAGTTTGCTGAGAATGATGGTTTCCAGGTTCATTCGCGTCCCTGCAAAGGACAAGAACTCATCATTTTATATGGCTGCATAGTATTCCATGGTGTATATGTGCCACATTTTCCTTGTCCAGTCTATCATTGATGGGCATTTGAGTTGGTTCCAGGTCTTTGCTATTGTAAACAGTGCCGCAATGAACATATGGGTGCATGTGTCTTTATAATAGAATAATGAGATTGCTGGGTCAAATGGAATTTCTATTTTTAGGTCCTTGAGGAATCAACACACTGTCTTCCACAATGGTTGAACTAATTCACACTCTCACCAACAGTGTAAAAGTGTTCCTTTTTCTCCACATCCTCTCCAGCATCTGTTGCTCCCAGATTTTTTAATGATCGCCATTCTAACTGGGGTGAGATGGTATCTCAATGTAGTTTTGATTTGCATTTCTCTGATGACCAGTGATGATGAGCATTTTTTCATATGTTTCTTGGCCTCATATATGTCTTCTTTTGTAAAGTGTTTGTTCATATCCGTCCCCAACTTTGGAATGGGCTTGTTTTTTTGTTTTTTTGTTTTTGTAACTCTGTTTCAGTTCTTTATAGATTCTGGATATTATCTCTTTGTCAGATGGGTAGATTGCAAAAATTTGTTCCCATTCTGTTGGTTGCCAGTTCACTCTAATGATTGTTTCTTTTGCTCTACAGAAGCTCTGGAGTTTAATTAGATCCCATTTGTCTATTTTGGCTTTTTTTGCCAATACTTTTGATGTTTTAGTCATGAAGTCCTCGCCTATGTCTACATCCTGAATGGTTTTGCCTAAGTTTTCTTCTAGGGTTTTTATGGTGTTAGCTCTTATGTTTAAGTCTTTAATCCATCTGGAGTTAATTCTAGTGTAAGGTGTCAGGAAGGGGTCCAGTTTCTGCTTTCTGCACATGGCTAGCTGGTTTTCCCAACACCATTTATTAAACAGGGAATCTTTTCCCCATTGCTTGTTTTTGTGAGGTTTGTCAAAGATCAGATGGTTGTAGATGTGTGGCATTGCCTCCAAGGCCTCTGTTCTGTTCCATTGGTCTATATCTCTGTTTTGGTACTAGTATCATGCTTTTTTGATTACTGTAGTCTTGTAGTATAGTTTGAAGTCAGGTAGAGTGATGCCTCCAGCTTTGTTCTTTTTGCTTAGGATTGTTTTGGCTATGCGGGCGCTCTTTTGGTTCCATATGAAGTTAAAGGTAGTTTTTTCCAGTTCTGGGAAGAAGGTCATTGGTAGCTTGATGGGGATAGCATTGAATCTATAAATTACTTTGGGGAGTATGGCCATTTTCACAATATTGCTTCTTCCTAACCATAAGCATGGAATGTTTCTCCATCTGTTTGTGCCCTCTCTGATTTCCTTGAGCAGTAGTTTCTAGTTCTCCTTGAAGAGGTCCTTTACATCCTTTGTTAGCTGTATTCCTAGGTATTTTATTCTCCTTGTAGCAATTGTGAATAGCAGTTCATTCTTAATTTGGCTCTCTTTAAGTCTGTTACTGGTGCATAGGAATGCTTGTGATTTCTGTACACCGTTTTGTATCCTGAGAGTTTGCTTAATTTGCTTATCAGTTTCAGGAGCTTTTGGGCTGAGACAATGGGTTCTTTTACATATACAATCACGTTGTCTGCAAATAGAGACAATTTGACTTCCTCCTTTCCTAACTGAATACCGTTTATTTATTTTTCTTGCCTGATTGCTATCGCTAGAACTTCCAATACTATATTGAATAGGAATGGTGAGAGAAAGCATCTTTGTCTAGTACCAGATTTCAAAGGGAAGGCTTCCAGTTTTGCCCATTCAGTATGATATTGACTGCGGGTTTGTTGTAAATAGCTTTTATCATTTTGAAATATGCTCCTTCGGTACCTAGTTTATTGAGAGTTTTTAGCTTAAAGAGCTGTTGGATTGTGGCAAAGGCCTTCTCTGCATCAATTGAGATAATCATGTGGTTTTTGTCTTTGGTTCTGTTTATGTGATGGATTACATTTATAGACTCATGTATGCTGAACCAGCCTTGCATCCCAGGGATGAAGCCTACTTGATCGTGATGGATAAGCTTTTTGATGTGCTGTTGCAATCAGTTTGCCAGTATTTAATTGAAGATTTTTATGTCTATGTTCATCATGGATATTGGCCTGAAGTTTTCTTTTTTTGTTGAGTCTCTGCCAAGTTTTGGTATCAGGATGATATTGATCTCATAAAATGATTTGGGAAGGATTCCCTCTTTTTGGATTGTTTGGAAAAGTTTCAAAGGGGTGGTACCAACTCCTCTTTGTATGTCTGGTAGAATTGGGCTGTGAACCCATCTGGACCTGGGCTTTTTTTTATTGGTGGGCTATTAATTGCTGCCTCAACTTCAGCCCTTGTTATTGGTCTATTCAGGGTTTTGACTTCTTCCTGGTTTAGGCTTGGAAGGGTGCAAGTGTCCAGGAATTTATCTGTTTCTTCCAGATTTACTGGTTTATGTGCATAGAATTGTTTGTAGTAATCTCTGATGGTAGTTTGTATTTCTGTGAAATCAGTGTTGATATCCCCTTTATCGTTTTTCATTGTATCTATTTGATTCTTCTCTCTTTTCCTTTTTATTAATGTGGCTAGCATTCTATTTTGTTGATCTTTTCAAAAAACCAGCTCCTGGAGTTATTAATATTTTGAAGGGCTTTTGTGTCTCTATCTCCTTCAGTTCTGATTTGATCTTAGTTACTTCTTGTCTTCTGCTAGCTTTTGAGTTTTCTTGATCTTGCCCCTCTAGCTCTTTCAATTTTGATGATAGGTTGTCAACTTTAGATCTGTCCTTGCTTCTCATATGGGCATTTATTGCTGTAAATTTCCCTGTAGATACTGCTTGAAACATGTCCCAGAGATTCTGGTACATTGTGTCTTCAGTCTCATTGGTTTCTAAGAATATCTTTATTTCTGCCTTCATTTCATTGTTTATCCAGTCAGCATTCAAGAGCCAGTTGTTCAATTTCCATGAAGTTGTGTGGTTATGAGTTAGTTTCTTAATCCTGAGTTCTAATTTGATTGCACTGTGGTCTGAGAGACTGGTTGTTATGATTTCCATTATTTTGCATTTACTGAGAAGTGATTTACTTCCAATTATGTGGTCAATTTTAGGGTAGGTGTGATGTGATGCTGAGAAGAATGCATATTCTGTGGATTTGGGGTGGAGAATTCTGTAGATGTCTATTAGGTTTGCTTGGACCAGATCTGAGTTCAAGTCCTGGATATCCTTGTTAGTTTTCTGTCTCATTGATCTGCCTAATATTGATTGCGGAGTGTTACAGTCTCCCACTATTATTGTGTGGGAGTCTAAGTCTCTTTGTAGGTTGTTAAGAACTTACTTTATGTATCTGGCTGCTCCTGTATTGAGTGTGTATATATTTAGGATAGTTAACTGTTCTTGTTGCATTGATCCTTTTACCATTATGCAATGCCCTTCTTTGTCTCTTTTGATCTTTGTTGGTTTAAAGTCTATTTAATCAGAGACTAGTATTGTAACTCCTGCTTTTTTTTTGCTCTCCATTTTCTTGGTAAATCTTCCTCCATCTCTTTATTTTGAGGCTGTTTGTGTCCTTGCATGGGAGATGGGTTTCCTGGATAGAGCACACCAATGAGTTTCGACTTTTTATCCAATTTGTTAGTCTGTGTCTTTTGATTGGGGTATTTATCCCATTTACATTTAAGGTTAATATTGTTATGTGTGAATTTCATCCTGCCATTTTGATGTTGGCTGGTTGTTTTGCCCATTAGTTGACACAGTTTCTTCATTGTGTCGATGCTCTTTACCATTTGGTATGTTTTTGGAGTGGCTGGTACTGGTTGTTCCTTTCTATGTTTAGTGCTTCTTTCAGGAGCTCTTGTAAGGTAGGTCTGGTGGTGACGAAATCTCTCAGCAGTTGCTTGTTCATAAAGGATTTTATTTCTCCTTCACTTATGAAGTTTAGATTGGCTAGATATGACATTCTAGGTTGAAAGTTCTTTTCTTTAAGGATGTTGAATATTGGCCCTCACTCTCTTCTGGCTTGTAGGGTTTCTTTTGAGAGATCCACTGTGAGTCTGAAAGGCTTCCCTTTGTGGGTAATCCTACCTTTCTCTCTGGCTGCCCTTAGCATTTTTTTCCTTTATTTCAACCCTGTTGAATCTGACAATTATGTGCCTTGGGGTTTCTCTTCTTGAGGAATGTCTTTGTGGTGTTCTCTGTATTTCCTGGATTTGAATATTGGCCTGCCTTGCTTGGTTCAGGAAATTCTCCTGGATAATATCCTGAAGGGTGTTTTCCAGCTTGGATTCATTCTCTCTGTCACATTCAGGTACACCTATCAAACGTAGATTAGGTCTTTTCACATAATCCCATATTTCTGGGAGACTTTGTTCTTTTCACTTTTTTTTCTCTAATCTTGCTTTCTCATTTTATTTCATTGAGTTGATCTTCAATCTCTAATATCCTTTCTTCTGCTTCGTCAATTTGGCTATTGAAATTTGTGTATGCTTTGCAAAGTTTTTGTGTTGCGCTTTTCAGCTCCATCAATTCATTTATATTCTTCTCTAAGCTGTTTATTCTTGTTAGCATTTCTTCAAATCTTATTTTTCAAGGGTCTTAGTTTCTTGCCTTGGGTTAGAACATATTATTTTATCTCAGAGAAGTTTGTTATTACCCACTTTCTGAAGCCTATTTCTGTCAGTTCATCAGACTCATTCTGCATCCAGCTTTGTTCCCTTGCTAGTGAGGAGTTGTGATTGCTTGGAGTAGGAGAGAGGTGGTTTTGGGTGTTTTTATCCTTTCTGCACTGCTTTCTTCCCATCTTTGTGGATTTATCTACCTGTGGTCTTTGTAGTTGGTGACTTTTAGATGGGTTCTCTGAGTGGAGGTCCTTTTTGTTGATGATGAAATTATTTCTTTCTGTTTTTTGGTTTTCCTTCTATCAGTCGGGCCCTTCTGCTGTAGGACTGCTGGAGGTCCACCCCAGACCCTGCTTGCCGGGGGATCACCTGTGGTGGCTTCTGCGTTGTTCTTGCTGAGAACTGCACTCCAGAGCTGTTCCTATTTGGCCATCTTGGATCTTTGTACACCAAATTTTCTTTGCCCAGTCTGTCATTGATGGGCATTTGGGTTGGTTTCATGACTTTGCTATTGTAAATAGTGTGCAGACTTTTTGAGTGGACATCTTCAACCAATCATTCTGTGGAATGTGTTTCTAGTTCAGTCTACAACTTTGGTGTCTTTCACAGAGGACCTCACACAAGGATATCATCTGCTGATGGTTTATATCTGATGAGTTACTTCCAACTGCTGATAGATAACTAAAACATTTCCAGGGTAGAGGATCATCTGGAGTTATGTGGCCCTGCTGCGCCATCTCAACCTGGTTTGCATGACAATGCATCTACCCAGAAGTTTTGCTTACCTAGTTTTTGAGCAAAACCAAGACATTTTTGTTATGTCCTTTCCAAATTCTAAGCCTACAGAGTCTGTAAGCATAGTAAAATGGTTGTTGTTTTGTGCTTCTACGTTTAGAATGATTTGTTACTCACTTATTGCTAACTGAAATATAATTTGGTGCCTGCAAGTAGAGTGCTTGTATAAGAAAACCTGCAAATGTGTGGACCAGGAAGCAAAGAAGTACAGAAGACTCTTGAAGAGAGTAGTAGAAAAAAAGCTTTCAGAGCTTTAAAGGTGCTGTTTGTGAGGGCTTAAAAGAAAGTAGGAAAAATTGGAAGGTCAATGAAAGGGAGACCTTGTTCTTTAGTAGTAGAAATTCAGCAATACCCTTCTGTGGTAACATGAAAAATAGGACATACCTAGTAAACTTGATGAACTAACTATAGAAACGTGTAGAGAAAATATTGAAAGTAACACTTGGCTCCTTTTCACTGCATAGAAAGAAATGCAAAATGAAAGATATGAGCTAAAGTTTTAACTCTTATTATAAACAATCCAGGACTCAGTGAGTTTGAATACAATACTGTTTCTCTTTCCCAGTCTCTCCATACAGTGATTCTCATATCAACAAAGTTTCTAGGCTAAAGATAAAAAACAGATTGAGATTGTAAGACTCTTTGTTAAAGCCTCAAAAATAAGTAAAGCAGCTCCTCCTAGAACTTTTCAGACAGAACAAAGGCCTTCTAAAAATCTTAAGGGTGTATATAGATCTCTTTTTGCTAAGCGATAGAGCTTTTACGTTTAAGGGGGTTATACCACAGCAGCCTCACAGGGATCCCAAGGTGGAAAAAGAAATATAAATCTCTTATTATGACTTTTGTCTAATAGAGTGGATTATAAATTGGTACACAGAAACCCTTTCCAAGGAATTGTGCAACAGGTTGGACTTAAAAAGATAGAGATAGTACAAAATGAAGTGCTTTAGACTTCCAGACAACTACAGGAGAAATAAACTGAAACAAAAAAATTCTCAGCTGCAAACGTAAGCTTTTTTTATGAAACAAGGAAAGATGACACAGAGAATGGAACTAAGAGACTAGAGGCAGAGTGAGGAGTGACAGAGAGTAGATCTCAAGCAGTAGGACAAAACAAGGAACTTGCAATATGTACTTAGCTATATTTCAGAATTGTTACAAACTAGTGACTGCTGTGATCTTGCCATCCTCTCTTCCATTTCCATGGGAGGATCTATGGCAATTATTCTAGGCCTTGTCGCATAATTGTATGTTGAATGTGTAGAGCAGATAACTTGTAATTTTAGCTTGCATGTCTTCAGGTCAAGACGTGCTTATGGAGCTGTACTCAAAATAATCAAACCTTAAGATCTTCATCTGCACCTGGACCTAATATAGAATATAAGACCTTGTAGTTGAGCTGCAGTCATTATGCTGTTAGACTTAGAAGTCTTGGAGGAGGGAATTACCTTTCTTTGCATGTTGGGAGGATATTAGTTGTTGTAGCTAGTGGGCAGATTATAGCAGATTATAGTTTCCAAAAATGACTACATTGTATATCTCCAATCCCATGTGCTCTTTTTAAATGTGACTTTGACATTTCTTGCATCAAGAAATGAGGTCTCTGTTCCCCCCCCCCCATTCAATCTGAGTGGAATTGTGACTTTGGTACACGTAATGTTTTGTGACTTCCAAAGCTGTTTCACTCCATAACTCATTGGATACTTGTTCTTGTAATCCAGTTGCTATGCTGTAACGAACTCCAAGCAGCTATATGAAGAAGTCACACATAGGTGTTTCAGCTGACAGCCCCAGTTGAGATCATGACAGATACTCAGCATCATCAACTGCTAGACATGAGAGTGAGTGAGGTTTTAGATAACATTAGCTTTCAGACTTTTGACTCTTCCTAGTTGAGGCCCTAGACACTGTGGAGCAGAGACAATCCATCCCTACTGTGTCCTTTCCAAACTTCTGACCCTCATTCAGAATCTGTGAGCTTAATAAATCAATTGTTGTATGCCAATAAGTTTGGGTGGCTGATCAAGTAGAAATAGTAACTGGAACAATACCTGAGAGCCAGTACCCTTGATTCTTAAACCAAGTTCTATACAGACAGGTAGAATATTCTACTGGACAGTTCTGGCTGAGGAATTCCATTTATAGATTTTTGATTATTTGTTTGTTTTACTCTGGAAACAGTACTGCAATGGAAAACTCACTACTGCTGGAACTGGGAGTTTGTCAGAGAGATATATCTATGGAATATATTTAAAGTGTTAAACAGGTCAGTATTCTTCAAACTTTCTATCTTCCTAACCTAAGGAATGAAACCTTTTCTCATAAGTAATATTGTCTCTCTACAGAATTAACTTCTAGGTATAAGGATAGGAGGTATATACAATAATCTAAAGGGGATAAGATGGGGGAATGTACACTTTTAAAAAGTCCTTAAATCGTGGAGATTCTTATGAGATCTCCATTTGTGATTCACTGATTTGTGCACTAATACCCTCCTGAGATCTGAGACAGTTTATTTACTGCACAGGCCTTCAATTCTAAGCAGTCAGGGGCATGGCAAAGAACTAAGAATATATTATTTTACAAGTGTCTTTTGAGCGCCACATAAAGCTCTGTAGTTTTGTATTTGTTTAAAAGTGGCCCCTGGGTTGGTACAGAAATGTCAGAGATGTGCAAAAGTAGATAGATGTCCAACACAATCAATGCTATTTTCAGAAGCAGCAGAAAAGCTGTCTTTATGTATTACTGTGCTCTTTCCCTAAGTGAATCCCACTCCCCTCAAATAACAGAGCTATTTTTAAAGTGCTGAGAAAGTCAAATTTTTCAATCATGAAATTTTAGTTCAATGTATTTATCATGTGGTGTGACTCACATCAGTTTGTTGTTTGATGGAAGTAAAACAGAATCCAAGATAACAAGAAGAAAGATATAGAATCAGAAAGATAATTGTGTGAGTTTGCCACATTTTTCTCTAATTCTTCCTTCCTAAGGCATGCTAGCATTTTCAAACCAGGACCACCTCTTTACCTTCACTCTTTCCAATACTGTGTTGCTATGTGTTCTCATCTTTGTTATATTTTGTTAATCTAGGAACTGAGATTTCTTTGTCCACTTATCTTAACTTGGGCCTATAATGTTATTTATTTTATTCTGAATGCCTCTCATTCCTTTTTATATGACATTCTTTCTCTTTCCTTTCATCCAAGGTCAGTGTCTCCCTAATTTCTTGATTGCTCTATTATCTATTTGTTCAAGGCAACTGACAAATTTGTATAGAAACTAAAGTCATATGCAGTACCAAACAAAGAAGCTGGAGTAGGGGAAAGGGGAGACTAAGATGCTGTCTAGGGTTTCTTTCTAATACTGAAGGTGAAGGGATTGAGTGTCTCAGAGGGTTAGAGGCTTTACAGCAGGGAAGTAACGCCTTCTGTAGCCCTTGTTTAACTATAACTCCCACAGTCCTCTACTCTATCTACTGAGATGTGGAGGAGTGCCCCTGTTTCATTATAAAGAAACTCTCTTGACTATAACCTCTCTTAAGGTCAGAGATTTTTGTCCGGTTTTTTTTTTTTTTTTTTTTTTTTTAGTGGTATATCCCAAGTGCCTACAACAGTGTCTGGCGTATTAGAGGTACTTAATGTGAAATTGTATTAAATGATTAAATGCAACTCACTTTCTATCTGGGAGACAGCGTAATATAGTGGAAAGACCATTGGTTTTGGAATAATCCTTTATCTGACATCAAATGTGAAAGTACCTAAGAATCCAGTATAGGCTACTTTCTCTTCTAAATCTATATTTTTTTCTTAGTTGCTCTCATCCATTCCCATGGCTTCAATTGCTATCTATAAGCTGATGATGCCTACATTTCTATTTATACCTGCCATTCCATATATTCAATTACCTATTTGACATCTCTGCTTGAATGACTCACAGGCACCTCAAACTCATCATATTTAAAATTGAACTCATTATATTTCCCCCATATTTACCACTGAGATGAGCTGAATCAAGCCTGCTGTGGTGTATATAACATTGATTGAGGCTAATTTTAGCCTTTTCAAGTCCCAGAATATTATTTCCAGCAGCAGACTGATGATAGATCCTTAACAAAACTCCCCTTACTTGTCTTACACACATTAGCTCACCAGAAGATAGAGACAAAGAGAAACAAAAAGCCCACAATTTCTATTTTCTTTCAGGGCATTATTCTATAAAATTCCAAGTCTAAGATATATGTTAAGTTAATTTTGAATCTGGGGTCTCTTCAAGTTCCGAGAAATTGAATGAGAGCTTGAGAAGGAAGGTCAGGGTTATTGCCATGGTACAGGCTCTCTATAAATAGAAGTGTGTATAAAAGGAATAGCCCACTATGTTTGAATGACTTAAGTAAATGTCAGGGTCAAACATCAGGATCAGCCATGGATACAAAAGCTACATTCTTCTTTCTTGTCCTACCTTTTTTTTGTGTATTATGATAAATGATTATCTTGTTAATGCCCTAAACGCTAATGTAATAAGAAATATCAGGTGCAGTTAATTGGTTACCTATTTTGGCTAAACGTCCTTAAAAACAACAACAACAAAAATATTAGGATCAGAACAGAATTCTTCAACATCAGTACCACTGACATTTAGGACCAAATAATTCTCTCTCTGTGTAGGGGAGATAGGGACTGCCTTGTGCATTATATAGTGTTTAGCAGTATCCCTGGCCTCTACTTACTAAATGCCAGTAGCATCACTGCCTTAGCTGTGACAAGCAAAAATGTCTCCAGATATTGCTAAATGTCTTCTGAATGACAAAATTGCCCCCCGTTAATAGCAACTGATCTGGGAGAATTGCTGTATCAGACAGATGATACGAGAAATCATATTGAAGATAATTGACTAATGCGATTATTACCAAATTCTTCTTTCCATATATATACCTCATCATGTGCTAATGAGAAAAAAAAGGACTGGAAAATTCTCAATGGGCACAGATTATCATAGTTACAATGCATGTATACTTACTACCTATGTATATATACATATGCATAGTAAGTCATACATACTTACTATGGTTGATATAAGATACACAGTATGGCTTATCAGAAATCTAGTAAATTCCTCTATTACATTTGAATGTATCACCAGATTCCAAGTGTTGATAAAGATGGGTTAAAAATGATCTTTATCAGTTTAAAAGGATATGTCAGAGGAAAACAGAAGTTTCCGCCACTCCACAACACCTAATGGAAAGGCAGTGGGTTACATGAAATACCTAGAGATATAGGTAGTCCTGAATGACAGCAATGCCTTCCCCAACTGGAAGAACATGGATGCTGGCTATTTAAAGCCCCAAACCATTTGGGTATAGTTAATTTGAAAATACCTACAGAAAAGCACTAGTTCCATGGTGATGCTATTCAAGAGAGACTCCTGAAAAGAACTTCAGAAAGCTTCAAGCAAAGTCTTATACATTCCTGGACTCAATCAGCCCAGCTACATGAACAACAAGTCCCTAACAGCTATTTCAGTATCATTGCTGGCATTGACTCCCAGAATACTGCATCCTGCCTTGGTCTTTATTGTCTCCAACAACTTGCTTGTCTTGGAGAGGGGACTGAATACCACTTTCAGATTAGATATCTCTAGGCATAAGTGGGGGGTGATATTCTCTGAGTATAATTTAAAGGCTTCAATCTATGTTATAGGGCCAAGATTAGCAAGAAAGGTATGTGTATGTCAGCTCAAGTGTTCCACTTATGGGAAATAGAAACTATCCCCATTGAGGGAATTCGGTTTATTTGGAATTCCCAGAGTACATGGCACTCTGGGAAGGCAAGCCTGTTTGAAAAATTAGGATGACCTATAGACAGTTATCTGTAGTAGTTATCAGCTATGTCACCTTGCATAAACCCTTGGTGCCTCAATGTATGGGGTAGAGGACAGCATGATGAGCTAAGAGAAAAAGGCTTTCCACACCTTGGGAATTGGTGACTCTTCCTTAAAAGTGAATTTTAAATCTTCAATTCTTTTGACTACAATCCGCAAATGAAATACACTTTATGGCTTTACCCAGCAAACATTTATGCATATACACACACATACACAAACATACAACTGAAGCAAAGGTTCTGGCAAACACATATGCGCACAAACACATACACACACACACACAAACATATAAGCGACGCAAAAGTTTCACAAAATAATTACTTTTCTAAATGCCACACGTTCTTATATTTATTATTCTATCTTATACTTCCTTTTATACAAATACTGTTTTTGACCAACTGAACTGATTTAATAACTTTGTGGATTATGATCTGCACTTCGAAAATATTCTTCTAGTGTGACTAAGGTTTTACTTTAAGAATGACAAAAGTTAAAAGTAGTAAGTCAGCAATTATGTTATATTTTGCATTGGACTGTGCAAGGGAAGTAGAAACATTTTATTTTTTTATGTGTCTTATTTTCCTCAGAGGACATAAACATGTACTTGTGAGAGCATTAAGCAATGGCTGTGACTATTAAAAAAGAAAAGACCATAGAACTAATTTGGACCTGAATTTTTTTTGTTTTGTTTGCCAGGGGTGATTGAAGACATTAAATACACTGTGAAACTTCTGCATACTGCAAAAGACCTCCAAATTTGGCAGCCTATCTGGAAACAATCCTTAATGGCAAGCTCATAGAGTTAATGAACAAAGACTTCTTGTTTTTAAAACCAGATAGCAGAACTTGTGGGAGCAGACTCTTGGAAACTAATTCTTTTACCCATCATGCCCCAAATTAAAGGGCTCTAGTCATAGTTGCCTAGATTTTATGGAAGAAATGCCACTCTCTATATAGGCTATTATGCAAAATATTCCAGGTGACCTCTACGTATGGACTATTATGCAAAGTACTCTAGGTAGTGGATACAGAAAAATCCAGAACATCCTCTTTATAATTAACAACGTAAACTATTTGGTTGCGCTGTGCTGTACGTACTAGGAAACCTGGAGTAGGGGCAGAGCAAAAGGGTTAATGGAACCAGCACATAATTTTGGCTATGAAGTTTCTTAAAAAATGCCACTTTGTTCACCTTTTACTTTTCGGTATTTGGTGGGAGTCCTGACTGTCCACAGACCCCTAATTTGGAGTGGCTACTGAGAACGGAGATTCAATAAGCTTGACCTAGCATGTGGGTATGTGAAGTGAGAAACTACATCTGAAAATTCCCAGATGAAATCATATTGAAGGTAATTGACTAATGGGATTATTACCAATTCTTCTTTCCATATATACTCCTCATCTATTGTGCTGACAGTACTGATTGTACTCATCAGTACTAACAGTACTGATTGTACTCATCAGTACTGACAGTACTGACTTACAGCAATACTGTCAGTGCTCAAGTTGGGTACCAGGAACTTCAAGATGAATGATGATTGTAGACTTTGCCTCTCCCTTTTCAGTATGAAATGAATGTCAGGGGTACACTTAACAACCCGTATAGTGGGGCTAAAGTTTGTGGCCACAGCCTGTATAAAAACAGTTGGCAGAAAATAGGGTGAATCTAATACAGAAGGTCTACAAGTATGATCTATTAACTATAGATTAACTGGGGAGAAGACTCTATGTCTACGAGCCCAGTGCTTGGGAACTAAGACTGATGGATGAGGCTGTCCTTTGCCTAGAAAAAGTTTATAGTTGGCTATGTCTCATTTCCATGGGAAATGAAGAAACTAAGTTAGAGAGTGAGTCAGAGATGAGGTTGGAGTGGTTGTCATCATAAGCAAGGGAGTCTGCCTAACCATACCCATAGACTCTAATGGACAGAAGTCTTTGAACATTTGGCTTTTCTAAAGAGGCCTCAGGAATTTCTAGAAGAAACAAAACCTGGAGGCCTGTGTCTCTAAGGTAAGAGAACCAGTAATTGAAGGGAAAATGCTCATCTTGAAAAAGAGTGCCAATTCACACCAGAAGTAATTTGCAACCTGGATAATAGCCCAGCTTTGTTCTATCACTCTGGTTATCTTGGGGAAGGATGTCACAAAGTACAGGGCTATTTGGTATTTGAGAATCTGAGCCTATGAACCAATCTTACAGTGCCCAGATAAAGGGCTGCTTATTATCCCATTCTTGCAAGAGTCAATTCATGAGTGAAGATATAGACTGTAACATGTACCATAAAGTTTTTATTATACGCAGAAGAGTATAATACAAGTTGAAGGGGATCTCAGCATATACTCAACCCCTGTTCCACTTAGGCTTTTAACATGTCTGAACATACTTGGAGAACTGCTTGATAAAGCAATGCCAAGATCCTAGCTACGTAACAGGCCAAATAACCTTTGTTAAATAATTTGTCCTTAGGGAAGTGAAAATCACAGAACTCAAGATGAGATCAAAGACAATTGTCCAGGTCCATTAGAAAGGGTGATTCAAATTACAGAATAGGCATATATCACTCTTAGATTTGTTAGTGATCCAGCTCATTTATAGGGACTCATATTTTAGTCATAGAGAAATATCAAGAAAAAACAAAGATATTCCTCTTAAGGCAGGGAGAGTGGACATCAGCAGCCTTAGTAAAAAATGCTGTCGAGGCACAATGGCTCATACCTGTAATCCTAGTACTTTGAGAGGCCAAGGTGGGTTGATTGCTTGAGCCCAAGAGCTGGAGACCAGCTGGGCAACGTGGCAAAACCCCGTGTCTACAAAAAATACAAAAATTAGTTAAGAGTGGTAGTGCACTCCTATAGTCCTAGTTACTCGGGAGGCTGAGGTGGGAGGATTACTTGAACCCAGGAGGCGGAGGTTGCAGTGTATTGACAATGTGCCACTGCACTCCAACCTGGGAGACAGAGCGAGACCCCATCTCAGAAACAACAACAACAACAACAACAAAAAAAAACACCATTGAGGAGTACAAGCATTAGCAATAACCTTCAACCGTCATCAGTAATAAAGTATATCTTAAGAGGCAATGGATCCCATAGCTTCTTTTGGCATAGGAGGCATTACTACAGCAAGAAGAGGAAGAAAATAGGAGTCATTACATAGTAGCCAAGAGGACTGGTTCTCACAGCCTCTGAGAGGTGCCCATGCCCCTTAAGGACTTGCAAAACTATTTATGATGTACTGAGTCCATGAGTAGAGTGAAGCAGAGCAAGCACTATATGTTTTTAAAGCAAATGGCTTCAGAGTCATAGAGATATTATTTGATGAGTATTAGCATAATTCTATTTTATATCCATGATTATGTAGCCTGGGAAATGAAAATCACTTACGGTTATATCACTTTTCTAGTAAGAAAATAAGTGTATAGAAGAAAAAGAACTGACTATATTAAGCAAATGAAGCAAGATCAGGCATAATCACTTTGTCTAGTAATGTTAATTGCCTAATTTATAAAACTATAAATGGGTGCTCCAGGGGCATAAAGAGTAAAGTCAATGATCCTTTAAGCACTGTCAGCGAGGTGTTATCAACAAGATATATGGCTAATTAAATACATCAATTATCAGTGAGGTATTATCAGCTAACTGGTAATATATATATAAGAAAATGCTAACATATCTCAAATTTACCACTGTATTATCATTAGTAAAGTATTAAATACCACAAGAAAACATCATAATCGTATAATTTACTATGTGCTAGATACTTTATTTAAACTATCTCACTTAATCCTCGCAGCAATCCTGCACGTTAGATACTATTATTGCCATTTTGTAGATGGGAAAACTAAGGCAGTGAGACTATGCCTCTCTGAGATATACAGCAATAATGTGGTAGAATTGAATTTGCCATCTTGTTCGGATTGACTTCAATCCTGATGTTCTCTCTATTATAATATGCTGCCTTCCAAGAAGGTTGATTTTGTGACACTGAAATGAGTGTGGAAAAATGTATACAGCTGTCGCAAGAATAGCACATGGCTATCGAGATTCGGGAGAATATGTTTTTATTTTCATATCTTATTTGTGTACTGTTAGTTCTTTAAATCTCATTTGGTGAATATTCAGTGATTGATAAAATGCACTTTGGAGATCTGCATATGAGAGCTTGGGATTTTATAAATGAACCAACCAAAAGTGATAAGACTTCAGCTTTCATCACAGAAAAACATGCATTTTAGGTAAGTGAGAAGAAAAATGAACAGGACTGAAGTAACACCTGAAAAGATGACTATAAACTTTTGATTTTTATAAATATAACTTTCTTTCAAATAAATTTTGAACCCTGAATATGTCAGGTAGCAGGTCAGTTCTAGTTCTACATAAACTTTGGAAGTCAGTGGAAATGTGTACAGAAACGTAATGCCATGTTCCCAGTCTAGACAACACAATTTACCATTATTTAAAAACTCATTCAGTTTTGAATTACATATTTATGAATAAGAGCCAAAAGATTACATTTCCTTGTATATTTTTATGTGAGATAGTTAATCACACATAGAAACATCCATAGTTTTCCTGAATTACAGTTATACCATTGCAAAATTAAAACTTTTTAATGATTCGCCCTTGTTCTCAGAATAAAAACTAAAATCCTTAATGGCCCTCGAAAGTCCTACATAGTTTAGCATTTGCTTCTCTTTTTGTACTTCATCTCAAGTCACTCCAACCCTTGATCACTACATTTCACCCACCCTGATTCAGGGTCATTGTACATATTGTACCCAAATTATGATACATTACTGAAATTATATTTGAAATAAATGACAAGTATGCAAAATGGTAACTGATAAGAATGTTCACAAGAAACAATTTAGAGAATCCGAGATTAATTCCATAAAATGTAGATCTATTAAAAACAAATTACTTCTTATGAATCATGTGTCTTGATAAAATTGAATGTGCTTGGGCAAAGCTAAATATTAGTTGCTTGTTAAATCATCTTTCTTTGCCTAAAAAAAAAATTGAGGAGGGTGTAAATCCCGCTTCAAAGAGCGACACTTCGCTCTTTTGGTTTTTTCCTCTGCTCCTTAAATTTATGTACACAATAGAGAGAAAAACAGGGGAATGTAAAATCAAATAAACATTAAAGACAAAACCCAAACATATATGGACATGGTTTGCACACAGATGAGAAAAAAGATTACAAAAATATATGTTTCAGATAATTAGGAAAATTTTAACATAACCTGGGTATTAGATATTATCAAGGAATTATAGTTAATTTTGGTAGGTATGATAAAAACAGTGTGGTTACGTGGAAAAATATGTACTATTGGTTAGATATGCATTCTGAAATGTTGAGAAGTGAACTAACATGATGTCTGAATGTAACCTTTTCATTTCAAGATATTCCAGCAAAGAGCAAAGGAGAGAATGCATGTAAAGAGATTGTTGTTATGTATACTGAACACCCAGAAAAAACACCCGACGTCAAAAAAAAAAAAACAAAACCCTATAAAAGAACAAGAAGAAAACAGATGAATTTTTGTATAATTGAGTGACAAGAAAGACCTTTTAAACTGTGGTAAAAAATCCAGGCCAAAGAAGAAAAGATCGATAACATCAGCTACTTTAAAAGGAAACAAGCCAAAAATTTACGTGACCAAGAAATGTACCATGATAAAAATTATAAATGACAAATGTGAAACTGGAAAGAATATTTGCAACTAATATCACAGTTGAGAGCTAATATTTCTACTTTTAGAAATTGATGAGACACATATGAAAACTGCTCAACCTTACTCATAAAAGGGAAATACACATTAAACTACAATGAAAAAGAATGTTCAGCAATAAGCTTCAGGAAGTAAGTACTCTCATATATTTTGGAAAAACAATCCCTATGAAGGGTAATTGGTAATATTTATTAAAAATACAAATGAATTTGTTATTTGACTCAACAATCTTACTAGAATTCATGTCTACGCATATACCTGTGTATGTATACAAAGCTTTTTATTGGTGTACTGTTGGATTAATAAAATATTAGAAATAACTCAAATGTACATCACAGAGAACTGGTTAAATAAGTTATGGTACATTCATGCAATGATGTACTATGCATCTGTTTAAAAAAACAAATGAAGACACACTCTTTATTTATACTGAAATGAGAAGATTCCAGGATATAAAGTTAAGTGAAAAAAAGCAAGGAAATGAAGGGTATCTATAGTACACTACCTTTGTATTAAATAAAGGATGAAAATGAAAATGAAGTATATCATCATTTTCTTGCTTTTACATAAAAAAACACTTGAAGTAGTCACAAAAATGAATAAAAGCAGTTAATGGAAGGGGTCAGAGGAGGTATGTAGATTGAGAAGGGACAGAAATGGGACTTCTGAATATAAACCTTGTTATATTGTTTTATTTTGGAACATGTCACTATATTAAACATTGAAAACAAGATAAATAAATAACAGTTTAAAAGAAGAAAGTTAGCTCCTCAGCAAAACTTTTCAATTTCTCCCAAGAAGATTTAATCTTTCTTTTTGCTGTGCTTCCATGCTATTTTGTCTATTTTATATATATACAGTTTTTCAATAACACTCCTCAGTGAGTATTAAAATCTTTTTTTGTTTATTATTGGTAATTCTTAGAAAACTATGAACCCTGAAGTGTAGGAATCTTGTTTTAAGGCATTCCTATCTCTCTCAGAATGAGCACAGTGCCGTGCCTGGCAAGTGATAGTTATCCAGTCAACTGTCTTTGAATGAATGTAACCTTTTCAGACCCACCTTGTCTTAGTGAATCTCTTCCCACAACATCTTACTTGTGTCTATTTTATTGCATTTATCACTATCTCATATTAGAATTACTTACTTAGATTTGTTTGTCTTTTTGATGTGAACTCCTGAAGATATGGTATGTGTTCAATTAAGACAGTGAACTGAGAGACTTCCATAAAGTTAGAAATAATATTTCTGTAATTCCTCCTGAGTTAACAAAGGATATTAATATTATCATATGTAAGATGATCAGTTTGTAGTAAAATAATAGAGTCTCCTTATAGGAAAATAAGAATCAAATCTAAAGAAAATATTTGTTTATTACACTGATGTGTTTGTCCACAGAGACCTCACACACCATACAGTCCTTTATTAAAGGGTATGCAGAAATCTGTTAAGCTGTTTTTTAAATCTCCTTTTTATTTATTTTACAGAATTTTACTAATTAATTGTGAAAGACACTCATAGTATTTAGACAGACTTCTATAGACTGCTAAGGTTAGAATAACACTAGGAAATAGGAGTTTAGAGATTAGGATAGAGATATTTTCCTAGAGTACATAAATTCTTTGAATGCATGAAAGTCCCTTGACCCAGCTGAAATGCATTCATTCAGTAAATATTTTTTGAGCAACTACTATACCAGGCATTCTGAGATACTAAGGAATAAATAAAATATAAAGTTTGTCCTCAGGGAGGCAGTATAGCATAGTGGTTAAAAACAGAATTAAAAACATCTACCCCTGAAACATTGCTTCTCTCTTTACTAGTTACATGACCTTGAGCAAATTGCTTAAATATTATGCCTCAGATTTATCCTCCATCAAACAAGGAGAATAATAGCTATTTCATAAGATTGTTATGAAGCGTTAAATGAAATCATGAATGTATATAAAATACACACTACTTGACATATAATAAATATTGCAAAAGTGTTCACTTAAAGTCTTGTAGTATAGAAATGGAAGTGTTCTTTTCTGCAATGTATTTTTTTTTCCTAAAAGTAGTATTTATCTGCTTTCCAGTATACGCAGTATATTACTTCATTCCAAAAATTTACAAATAGAGTTGATGTTCACACATGGTACTCTTGTTATAATTCTCAAGATATACAAAGCATGAGGGAACAACTTAATGAAACTGATGAAGAACTATTAGTAATCTTACTAAGAGGAATAAAAGAGTGTCCATAAGACTGATGATGGAAGAATATGGTTTATGTATTTGAATGAAACAGTGGAAGTATAAGAAAGATTCTAAATGTATTAAAAAGCACTTTGGAAAAAGAAATTAATGTTACTAAAAGTCAGTGTGGATTCACTAAGAATGTATTATGCTAGACCAGTGTTACTTAAACTGGTATCCTTCAGAATATTGAATGTTAACAGAATGGTGCTGAAATTAAAAATTTGTTCTATGACTAAATAAATTTGTGAAACAGAAGATTTAGCAAGTATTCGAGTACAGAAAATTTCTATTTGTGTCTGTGTGTGTGTGTGTGTTTGCGTGTTAATTTTTATAATGAGTTTGAAGAAATTTCATACATGTAAGATGAAAATGTCTTCTAGATCACTTATCTTTAAATATTTTGATTACATAACTCATAAACAAATCTTGAAAATTTATATATTCCTTCACATATATTTAAGTTAACACCAAATGTTATTCATTATGAATTACAATTTAAATTATTTTTTTTGTTTTTTTTTTTTTATTTTTTAAGTTTTTGGGTACATAGAAAGTGTATGTTTATGGGTTACATAAGATAATTTGATACAGGCATGCAATGCATAATAATCATATTGGTGTAAATGGGGTATCCATCAACTCAAGTATTTATCCTTTGGTTACAAGCCAATTAATTATACTCCTTCAGTTACTGAAAAAGGTATAATTAAATTATTTTTGCTATAGTCGGACTATTGTGCTAGCAAATGCTAGGTCTTATTCATTCTTTCTGTTTTTGAATACATTAACCATCCTAACTTCCCCGAGACTAGCCACTACCCTTCTCCACATCTGGTAACCATCATTCCAGTTTCTATCTTCATGAGTTCAATTGTTTTAATTTTCAACACCCACAAATAAGTGAGAATGTGTGATGTTTGTCTTTCGGTGCCTGGCTTATTTTATTTAATATAGTGACCTACAGTGCAATCTATGTTGTTGCCAGTTAAAGGCTCTCATTCTTTTTTATGGCTGTATAGTACTCAACTGTGTATATGTACCACAATTTCTTCATTCATTTGTTGATGGACACTTAGGTTGCTTTCAAATCTTGGCTACTGTGAATAGGGCTGTGATAAACATGAGAGTACAGATATCGCTTCGATATACTGATTTTCTTTCTTTGGGGTATATACTTAGACGTGGGATTCCTAGATCATATGGTAGCTCTATTTGTAGTTTTTTGAGCAATTTCCAAACTGTTCTTTATAGTAGTTGTACTAATTTACATTACTACCAGCAGTGTACAAGGGCTCCTGTTTCTTCACATCCTTGCCAGCATTTGTTATTGCCTGTCTTTGGATAAAAGCCATTTTAATTGGGGCGAGATGATATCTCATTGGAGTTTTGATATGCATTTCTCTGATGACCAATGGTGTTGAGCATCTTTTCATATACCTGTTTGTCATTTGTATGTCTGTCTTCTTTTGAGACATCTCTATTCAAATCTTTTGTCTATTTTTGAATTGGATCATAAGATATTTTCCTATAGCATTGGTTGAGCTCCTTATAAATTCTGGTTATAAATTCCTTGTCAGATGGTGACATGATTTAGTTCTATGTCCCCGCTCAAATCTTGAGTTCAATCGTAATTCCCAATGTTGGAGGTGGGGCCTGGTGGCAGGTGATTGGGTCATGGGGTGATTTCTCATGGTTTAACACCATCCCCATTGGAACTGTTGTCACAATATCAAATTATTGTGAGATCTGGTTGATTAAAAGTGCATGACACCCTCCCCTTCCTTAGTCCTGCTCCTGCCGTGTAAGATACTGGTTTCTGATTTGCCTTCTGCCATGAGTAAAAGCTCCCTGATGCCTCCCCAGAAGCAGATGCTGCCATGCTTTCTGTACACCTGCCTGTGTATATATACCATAATTTCTTTATGCATTCACAAGCCAATTAAACCTACTTGCTTTATAAATTACCCAGTCTCAGGTCTTCTTTATAGCAGTGTGTGAATGAGCTAATATGACAAATTGGTATCAAGGAGTGTGGTATTGCTATGAAGATACCTGAAAATGTAGAAATGGACAAGGGTAATGGGAACTGGGTAATGGGCAGAGGTTGGCAAAGTGTGGAGGGCTCAGAAGAAGACAGGAAGATGAGGGAAAGTATGGAACTTCCTAGAGACTGTTTGAATGGTTATGACCAAAATGCTGATAGTGATATGGACAGTGAAGAACAGTCTTAGGAGGTCTCAGATAGAGATGAGAAACTTATTTGGAACCGGAGCAAAGATCACTTTTGTTATGAGATTATTTAGGGTATCTGATGGAAGAAATGTCTAAGCAGCAAAGTGTTCAAGATGTGGTCAGGCTGCTTCTAACTGCATAGAACCTATGCAGTTCTATGGATGAGCAAAGAAACGACCTGAAACCGGAACTTATATTTAAAAGGGAAGCAGACTAAAAGTTTGCAAAATTTGCAGCTGGACCATATGGTAGAAAAGAAAAGCCTATTTTCAGAAGAGGAATCCAAACTGGCTGCATTAATTTGCGTAACTAACAGAAATGCAAGTGCTGGTAGCCAAGATGATGAAGGAAAGGCCTTGGAGACATTTCAGAGACTTGCTTGGCAACACCTCTCATCACAAGCCTGGAGGCCTAGGAGGGAAGAGAGGTTTACTGAGCCAGATCCAGTGCCCTGAGCCCTGTGAAGCCTTGGCAGACTGTTTTCTGTATCCCAGCTGCTCTAATCCCAGCTGTGGCTAAAATGGGCCCAGGTACAGCTTGGGCCACTACCTCAGAGGGTGAATACCATAAGCCATGGTGGCCTCCATGTTGTGTTAAGCCTGAAGGTGTGCAGAGTATAAGAATTGAGGCTTAGGAGCTTCCACCTAGATTTCAGAGGATGTACGGAAAAGCTTGGATGTCCAGGCAGAAGCCTGCTGCAGGGGTGTAACCCTCATGGAGAGCCTCTACTAGGGCAGTGTGGAGGGGAAATGTGGGGTTGGAGCAGTGTTGCACCAGTGTGCCCTGGATGTGAGAGATGAAATAGAAGAAGATTATTTTGGAGATTTAAGGTTTAATAAATTCCTTTCTAGGTTTCAGACTTGTGTGAGGCTGATAGCCACCTTATTTTGGATAATTCCTCCCTTTTGAAACAGGAGTGCTTATTAAATGCCTATATTGCCCTTGTATCTTGGAAGTAACTAACTTATTTTTGATTTTACAGGCTCTTAGGTGGAAGGGACTTGCCTTGTCTCAGATGAGACTTGAAATTTGGACTTTTGAGTTAATGCTGGAATGAGTTAATGCTTTGGGAGACTGTTGGGAAGGCATGATTGTATTTTGCAATTTGAGAAAGAATTGAGTTTGGAGAGGGGCCAGGGATGGAATGTTATGGTTTGGATCTTTGTCTTCACCCAAATCTCATATTCAATTGTTATCCCCAGTGTTGGAGAAGACTGGTGGGAGATGATTGGATTATGGGGACAGATTCTCATGGTTTAATACCATCCCTCTTGGATCTGTCATCACAATAGCAATTATTTTGAGAACTTGTTTAAAAGTGTGTGGAATCTTCTGCTCCTTGCTCATGCTCTGGCCATGTAAGACGTGCTTGCTTCTCTTTTGGCTTTCTCCATAACTGGAAATTTCCTGAGACCTTCCCAGTAACTGAGAAATGACAGCACTATGCTTCCTGTATGGCCTCCAGAACTGTGAGCCAATTACACCTCTTTTAAAACAAATCACCCAGTCTCAGGTATTTCTTTATAGCAGTGTGAGAACTGAGTAATGCAGGTGGGTAGTTTGCAAATATTTTCTCCCACTGGGTGAGTTTTCTCTTCATCTTTTTTGAATTGCATTTTAGGTTTTGGGGTACATGTGGAGAACATGCAAGATTGTTGCATACGTACACACATGGCAGTGTGATATGTTTTTTGATATGCAAAAGCTTTTTAACTTGATTTGATCTCATCTGTCAACTTTTGTTATGGTTTCCTATGCTTGTGGGTTATTACTCAAGAGATCTTTGCCTAGTCCAATGTCCTGGAGAGTTTCCCCAATGTTTTCTTAATAGTTTCATAGTTGGAGATCTCAGGTCTTTAATACATTTTAAATTGATTTTTCTATATGGCAAGAGAGAGGGATCTAGTTCCATTCTCTTGAAAATGAGTATCCAGTTTTCTCAGCACCATTTATTAAAGTGACTGTCTTTTACCCAGTGTATGTTTTTGGCACCTTTACTGAAAATAAGCTCACTTTAGGTGTGTGAATTTGTTTCTGGTTTCTCTATTCTGCTCCATTCATCTGTGTGTCTGTTTTTATGCTGTTATCATGCTGTTTTGGTTACTATAGCTGTGTAGTCTAATTTGAAGTCAGGTAATGTGATTCCTCCTGTTCTGTTCCTTTTCTTAGACTAGCTTTGGCAATTCTGGGTTTATTGTGGTTCCATATAAATTTCCAGAATTTTTTCCTGTTAAGAATGTCATTGTTATTTTGACAGATATTACACTGAATTTTTAGATTGCTTTGGGTACTGTGGACATTTTAACAATATTAATTCTTCCCATTTATGATTGTGGAATACCTTTCTAATTTTTCTGTTTTCCTCAATTTCTTACAACAATGTTTGATAGTTTTTATTGTAGAGATCATTCACTTCTTTGATTAAGTTAATTCCCAAGTATTTTATTTTATTTGTAGCTATCGTGAATGAAATTACTTTCTTGATTTATTTTTCAGATTGTTTTATGTTGGCATATGGAAATGCGACTAGTTATTGTATGTTGATTTTGTATCCCGCAGCTTTACTGAACTTATGTTTTAGTTCTAATAGCTCTTCGGAGGAGTTTTTAGGTTTAACCGAATATAAGATTACATCATCTGCAAACAAGGATAATTTTATTTTTTTTTTTCACAGCTTGGGTACATTTTATCTGTTCTTTTTTTTTTTTTTTTTTTTTTCTGATTGCTCTAGTTAGGACTTCCGGTACTATGTTGAATATCCATGGTGAAAGTTGGCATCCTTGTCATGTTCCTGATCTTAGAGGAAAGACTTTCAGTTTTTCCTCATTAAGGAAAAACTATCCATACTAACTATGGACCTGTCATATATGGCTTTTGCTATGTAGAGGTATGTTGCTTCTATCACATTTTTTGAGGGTTTTTATCATGAAGGAATACTCAAATTTTTCAAAATTTTTAGAGCATTAATTTAAATAATCATACAATTTAGACTTTCATTCTGTTTATATGATATATATATAAAATTATTTGCATATCTTGAACTATCCTTGAATTCCTAGGCTAAATTCTACTTGATAATGATGAATGATCTTTTTAATGTGTGATTGAATTCAGTTTGGAAGTGTTTTGTTTTATATTTTTGTGTCAATATTCAACAAAGCTATTCACCTATAGTTCTATTTTTTTGACGTGTCCTGGCTTTTGGTTTCAGAGTAATACTGTCCCCATAGAATAAATTTGAAAAAGTGTCCCCTCTTCTTCTAGTTTTCAGAATAGCGTGAGTAGGTTAGTATTAGTTCTTCTTTAAATGTTTGGTGAATTTCAGCAGTGAAACCATTGAGTGACAGACTTTTCTTTACTAAAAATATTTCTATGGCTTCAATCTCATTACTTGTTATTGATCTGTCCAGATTTTGAATTTATCCATGGATCAATCTTGGTAAGTTGTATTTGTGTAGGAATTAATCCATTTCTTCTAGATTTTCAAATTGGCATATGGTTGCTTATAGTAGCCACTAATAAACATTTTAAATTCTTCGGTATCAAAAGAAATGCCACATTTTTCAACTCTGATTTTATTTGGATCTTCTCTCTTTTTCAGAATTAGTTTGGTGAAAGGTTTGTTAATTTACCTTTTCAGAAAACCAACTTTCTATTTCATTAATGTTTTGTATTATTTTCTTCATTTCATGTTTATTAATTTCAGTTCCGATATTTATCATTTATTTTCTTTGAATAATTTTGTGTATTGTTGGCTCTTGCTTTTCTAGTTCTTTTACTTTATTTAATTTTGATTTTTTAATTTTTAATTTTTTGGGTATGAAGTAGGTGTATATGTTTATGGGGTACATGAGATGTTTTAATATAGGCATGCAATGTGAAATGAGCACATCTTTACAATAAATTATTAGGTGGCTTATTTGAAGTATGCTTTTTTTATGTAGGCACTTGTAGCTATATGTTTCCCTCTTAGTAGTGCTTTTGTGGTATCCCTTAGATTTTGGTATGTTGTGTTTCCATTATCATTTGTTTCAATCAATTTTTAAATTCCCTTCCTAATTTCTTTATTCATTTACTGGTCATTCAGGGGCATATTGTTTAATTTCCATGTGTTTTTATAGTTTCTTAAATTTCTCTTGTCATTGATTTGTAGTTTTATTCCATTGTGGTTACAGAAGAGGCTTGATAGTATTTCAATTTTTTATTTTTTAAAGACTTGTTTTGTTACTGTAAATATGGTCTATCCTTGAGAATAATCCGTGTGCTGAGGAGAATGTGTATTCTGCAGCCAATAGATGAAATGTTCTGTAAATTTCTGATAGTTCACTTTGGTCCATAGTATAGATTATGTCTAATGTTTCTTTGTTGATTTTCTATTTGGAAGATCTGTTCAATGCTGAAAGTAGGGGTTTTGATGTCTCCAGATATTATTGTATTGGGGCCTCTCTCTCTCTTTAGCTCTAATAATATTTGTTCTATATATCTTGATATTCCAGTGTTGAGTGCATTTACATTTAAAATTATTATATTTTCTGACTGTATTGACACTTTTATCATTATATAGTTTCTTTTTTCTTTGTTCCTTCTTATAGAATTTTTTTCTTGAAATTTATTTTGTCTGATATTAATATAGCTACTTCTGCTTTTATTTTTTGTTCCCATTAGTATGGAATATATTTTTCTATCTTTTTATTTTCAATCTATGTGCACCTTTGTAAGGGAAGTGTGTTTCTTGCAGGCAACAGGTAATTGGGTATTTTTTAAATCCATTCAGCCAGTCTATGTGTTTTTACTGGAGCTTTTAGTCCATTTCTAGTCAGTGTTATTGTTGATTGTAAGGATTTACTCCTGGGATTTACTATTTGTTTTCTGGTTGATTTGTGTTTCCTCTTCTTTCCTTCCTGTCTTTCTTTTATTAAAGATGATTTTATTTGGTTGTATAATTTAATGTTTTGCTTTTTTTATGTATCTATTGCATGCTTTCTGATTTGAGGTTACCACGAGGCTTACAAGTACTATCTTACAACCCATTATTTTTAGCTAGCAACTTTACATTGCATAACATAACAACCTAATTGATGAAAGAGATACATATTAACTTTATTCTCTGTTTTTAACTTTTGTTGTTTCTATCTTGTTGTACTGTCTGTGTCTTTAAAAGTTGTAATTATTGTTTATTTTTCCTTTTCTTTAGAGGCTGAGTGTCATTCTGTCACCCAGACTGGAGTGCAGTGGTGAAATCATGGCTCACTGCAATCTCTGCCTCCTGGGCTCAAGCAATCCTCCTACTTCAGCCTACTGAGTAGCTGGGACCACAGGCATGTGCCACTGGGTCTGGCTAATTTTTTTTTTTTTTTTTTTTTTTTTGTACAGACAGGGTTTCGCTACATTACCCAGGCTGGTCTCAAACTCCTGAGCTCAAAAGATCCACCGGCGTTGGCCTCCCAAATTGCTAGGATTACAGGCATGAGCCACTGTGCCCAGATAACTGCTGAAATTATTATTTTGGTTTGGTTCATCAGTTAGTCTTTCTACTTAAGGTAAGAGTAGCTTACACAGCACAGTCACATTGCTATGTATTTTTTTTTTTTTGCATTTCTGTGTAATTACTATTACCAGTTTACTTTGTATTTTCAGATGATTCCGTGTGGCTTACTAATGTTTTTATTTCTAACTGAAGTTCTCCCTTTAGCGTTTCTTGTAGGATGGGTCTGGTATTGATGAAACCCCTCAGCTTTTGTTTGTCTGGGAAAGTCTTTATGTCTCTTTTATGTTTGAAGGATATTTTTGCTGAATATACTATTCTAAAGTAAAAGTTTTTTTCTTCCAGCACTTTAAATATGTCATGGTACTGTCTACTGGACTGTAAGGTTTCCATTAAAATGTCTGCTGCCCGAGAGTCTCTCTTTACCTACTCTTGAAGGCCAATACCTATGTTAATGTTTTCCCCTTTGATGCTATTTCCTAGATCCTGCAGGTATGCTTCATCGTTTTTTATTGTTTTTTATTTTGTCTCCTCTAGCTGTGTGTTTTCAAATAGACTGTATTTTCAAATACCTCCACCTATTTTTCTCTACCTACCCCCAACACATGGAAGCCACTAATATTTTTACACTATCCATAGTTTTGCCTTTTCCATAATGTCACATGGTTGGAATCATATAGTATATAGCCTTTTCAGACTAGCTTATTTCACTTAATAGTATGGATTTACGTTTCCTCCATGTATTTTCATGGCTTGATAGTTCATTTCTTTTCAGTACTTAATAATATTTTATTTCTGGATGTACCACAGTTAATATATTCATTCATATACTGAAGGACAACTTATTTGCTTCCATGTGTAGGCAACTGTGAACAAAGGTGCTATAAACATCCATGTGCTGTTTTATATCTTATTGTACTGTCTGTGTACTTATGTAGACATAAGTATTTAACTCCTTTGGAGGAACACCAAGCAGCATGATTGCTGGATAATATGTTATGAGTAGGCTTTATTTTCTAAGAAACCACCAAACTGACTTTCAAAGTGGCTGTGCCGTTTTGCATTTTCACAAGCAATGAACGACAGTTCCTGCTGCTTTACATTCTCACCAGCATTTGGTGTTGTCAGTGTTCTGGATTTTGGTTATTGTAATAGTTATGTAGTGGTATCTCATTGTTGTTTTCATTTACGTTTCCCTCAGGATATATAAAGCTGAGCATCTTTTCAAATGCGTATTTGCCATCCGTACTTTCCTCAAAGAGGTAGGTGTTTGTAAAGATCTTTGGCCAATTTTTAGTTGGTTGGTTGTTTTCTTATTGTTGAGTTTAAGTATTTGCATGTTTTCTTATTGTTAAGTTTTAAGTATTTGCATATTTTCTTATTGTTGAGTTTTAAGCATTTGTATATTTTGTAAAACTGTCCCTTATTGGATATGTCTTTTATAAACATTTTCTTTCAGCCTGTGGCTTCTCCTTTTATTCTCTTGACACTGCCTTCTGTAGAGCTTAACTTTAAATTTTATTTGGCAACAGATTTATTTATTTATTTATTTATTTGAGACAGAGTCTCACTCTGTCGCCAGACACCAGGCTGGAGTGCAGTGGCACAATCTTGGCTCACTGCAGCCTCTGCCTCCCGGGTTCAAGCAATTCTCCTGCCTCAGCCTCCCAAGTAGCTGGGACTACAAGTGCACACGCCACCACGCCTGGCTAATTTTTGTATTTTTAGTAGAGACAGGGTTTCACCATGTTGGCCAGGATGGTCTCGATCTCCTGACCTCGTGATCCACCCCCCTCGACCTCCCAAAGTGCTGGGATTACAGGCTTGCGCCACGGTGCCCGGCCTGGCAACAGATTTATTAAAATATAATTCACATATTATACAATTTATTCATTTAAAGTGTACAATCTAATAGCTTTTATCTGCACTATATTCAGTTGTGTAATCATCACCACAACCAATTTTAGGACATTCTCATGACCCCATAAAGAAAACCCATACCCTTTAGTTCTCACCTCCCAACCTCTCTAATTTCCCAAACCCCTCACCACTAGCCTCTAGCAACTATCAATCTACTTTCTACATAAATAAACTTCCCTATTCTATGTGAGAAATTTGTTAATTTTAATGATGTTAAGGTTATCAATTTTTTTTTTTATGGATTACAGTTTTGGGGTTGTATGTAAAATGTTATTGTTAAACTCTGGGTCACCTAGATTTTCTTCCAGGAATTTTATAGGTTTGCATTTTAAATTTTGGTCTGTGATCCATTTTGAGTTAATTATTGTAATGGGTGTACAATCTCATGTGTAGAGTCATTTTTTTTAACACATAGATGTCTAGTTATTCCAGCACCATTTGTTGAAAGACCTATCTTATTAGCTTCATTGCCTTCATTATTAAAGGTCAGTTGTCTATATTAATGTAGGTCTATTTCTAGGCTCTCTATTCTGTTTCCTTGATCTATTTGTCTGTTCCTTTACCAATACCACATTATCTTGGTTACTGTAGCTTTATAGTAAGGCTTGAAATTGGGTAGTGTCAGTCCTCCGACTGTTTTTTTTTTCCTTCAATGTTGCTTTATGTTATTTTAAATGGTATATTTAAATATTTTTATTTCTCACGTCTGTTGCTAATATGTTCAAATACCATTCTATTTATATATTAATCTTGCAGGCAGTTATCCTGCTGAAACAATTTATTATTTAAAATAGTTTATTAGATTTTTTTTTGTATTTTCCCTATACATGTATATTATTTACAATTGATTACATTTAAATTTATTTCTTTCCAATAATTATAATTTGATTTAATTTTTCTTCTTTTATCATATTGCCTAGAATATCTAGCACTATGCTGAGTAGAAGAGATAATAGCAGATATTCATGTTTCATTCCCATTGTCACAGGAAGAAGCTTAGTATTTCACCACTAAATATGATATTTGCTTTAGCTTTTTGTATGCATCTTTTATCAGATGAAAGAGACTCCTTATTTTTCTAGTTTGCTAATTTTTAAATCATGAAGAGAAGTTGAATTTATCACATTACTTTTCTTCATCTATTAAGATGATCATGTGATTTTTCTTCTTAATGAGGCATATTACATTGATTGCTTTTCAAAAATTGAACCAACTCTAAATTCTTAGTGTTGGGAAGGCAGTCTTGTGCATGCAATCTTTTGACCCCCACTTGGCCATTTAAAATAGGTGTTGGGTCAAAAACATTTTCATAGCAAGAGATAAGCAGCCTACACAGCCTGTTCCAGGCTGCAAATATTTTTTGTATGTTTCAGACTCACTAAGTGTTCTTTCTTCTACTAAGTGTATGCAACAATGGCTCTTAGGAATGTCCTAGCTTTCTGTCTTTCAGACTGGGTTGGGGTGCGTGTGGATAAGGGCCCTTCCTCCAAGGCACAAGAAGTGTGTGCTTATCCAATTGCTCTGTGTTACTTGCTAGGGGGTACCATCTAGCCATGGGGAGTACCAACACACATTATTGAAGCTGATTTTGCTCTGTCTTTTTTCTATGTAAGTAAAGTGCTATTTCATCCAGGGCTTGACTGCATTATGTTCTCTTTCATGACTCTGATAAAGTGATGCAATACGCAGATGTGATTAGGGTCAATTCCTGGGATTAGTAAGTGGTGCCCAATGTTCTGCTTAACAGTTAGAATAACCTAATTTGGTCATAAAGTACTACCCTTTTTATATACTACTGGATTTGGTTTGATACTACTTAGTTGAGCAACTTTGCTTCTATTTTTCAAGAGATGAGATTGGCCTGTGGATTTGTTTTCTTGAAAGGTACTCATCAAGCTTTGGAACCAACACTAAGCTGCCCTTGAAATGATTGAGAAATATCTCTTTTCTTCTATTACACTGAAGAATATGGGTAAAATTGGCATTATTTATTCCTTAAATGTCCGCAAATTCCGCAAATTTTGCCAATGAAACTACCTGGGCCTACAGTTTACTTTGTGAGAAGCTTATTTATATATGCAATTTTAAAATTTTCTTCTGTTTTTTAGTTCTGTACATATTTTAAACTTACAAGACATTTATTATTATTGTTTTACACAGTCATTGTTCATTCAGATATACTCAGATATTTGCCATTACTGTTGTTCTTCACTTCTTGCTGCATATCTTAGCTATAATCTCTTTTATTTTACCTGAAATATATCCTTTAGTATTTCAATTACTGTGAAACTTCTGGTGAATAATTCCCTTTTGTTTATCTGAAAATGTCTTTATTTCACATTAGTTTGTAAGGGATATTTTTGTTAGCTTTAGATTTTAGATTTCTATGCTGACAGTTATGTTATTTAAGCAAAGTTATATTCAATGCTGACAGTTACATTCTTTTGGAACACAGAAGCCATCTTTACATTGTCTTCTGCCTCTCATTTATTCCGATGTACAGTCAGCAGTACATTTTCTTGCTGCTCCTTTGGTGGTAATATGTCTTTTTAATTTCTGTGTGCTTTTCTTGTCTTTAGTTTTCAGTCATATCTATGTTTTTAAGTAGGATCATTTTTGATTGAGTGCTAGGCCTTGAGATGATAATGTGGTGTTAATAATGAGGCTCTAGATGATGCTGTCATTTCTTTGAAGACATATACCCTTTGCTTTTGAAGCCTATCCAAGTCACCTTAAAGGTTCCTTTGGAGTCCACTCAAATCCTGTTTTTCTTGTTTCTGGATTATAGCTGTTTGGAGAAGTGATGCTATCTGACTTTTGAGATAAGGTCATAAAAGATAATCGAGTTTCTTCCTTGTTCACTGGGCTATAAGCTGCAGTATGAGAAGATCAATTCTCCGAAGCTGCCATGCCAGGAGAAAGTCATGTGGTGAGGCCCTATGCAGGCATTCTAGTCACCATCTACATCTGAGCTTAAAGTTTAAATCATCTCAACACAAGCACCAGACACACAAATAAAGGAACCTCCAAGTGATTTTAGCCTCCAGCCATCAAGTGACTCCCAGCCTTCAAGGCTTTCCAGCTAAGGTCCCAATTATAGTAGAGAAGAGACAAGTAGTCACCGCTGTGCCCTGGCTGGGAATTCTTGACCTGAAGAATCTGTGAGTATAATAAAATTGTTGCTTCATGCCACTAAACCTTGGGATTATTTGTTACACAACAATGGTAAAAGGAATGAGTATTGTGGAAGTGTCCAAAGAAATAAGAAAATGAAAATGAATAAAAAGTATAAGATTAGAAAGGAAAAATAGAGCTGCTATTTTTTATGGCTAATATAATTGTGTAAATAGAAAATGTAAAACAATATACAGATAAATTATTAATATTCACATATGAGCTTAGAAAATTTCTTGATACAAGGTCACCATACTATAATCAATTATATTTTTACATTGCAGTTATAAACATTTTACCTTTTTAAAAGGAAATATAAAGGGCAATGAATAGTCAGGACACTTCATGAAGAAGACAAAAATAGGAGAAATTGCCATATTAGATTTCAACATACTTAAATTTATAGTAATTAATACAGTGTGATAATGGCACAAGAGTAGACAGATATCAGAAAGACTCATCCATGTATAATCATTTGATCTTTGACAAAGGTGATATTGCAAAACAGTGGGAAAAGGATGTAGTTTCGATTACTGGTGCTAGAATAATTGGACATCTATTTGAAAAGAAATAAACGATGTATATTTCAAACCTTACACCTAAATCAATTCCAGGTGGATTATAGATCTAACTGTAAAAAGCACCACAATAGGCTGGGCGCAGTAGCTCACACCTGTAATCCCAGCACTTTGGGAGGCCGAGACAGGTGGATCACCCGAGGTCAGGAGTTCAAGACCTGCCTGGCCAACACAGCAAAATCCCATCTCTACTAAAAACTCAAAAATTAGCCAGGCATAGCGGCATGCACCTGTAGTCTCAGCTCCTTGGTAGGCTGAGGCAGGATAATCACTCGAACTCTGGAGGTAGAGGTTTCAGTGAGCCGCGATTGCACCACTGCACTCCAGCCTGGGTGACAGAGGGAGACTCTGTCTCCAAAAAAAGCACCACAATAAGGCCTTTATAAATAAATGTAAGATAACATCTTCACATTCTCAGGGTCTGGAAAGATTTCTTAAACAATGCACAGAAAAGCATTAACCATAAAGGAAATATTTTATATTTGACTAATTATAAATGTTTTTAAGGAAAGACCAGTCTCAGGATAAAAGTTATTTGCAATATATAAGGGATAAAAGGCTGCTGTTAGGAATAGAGAGGAAGACAAAAAAAAAAAAATTCTTAACAGATATTCCACAAAATAAAATATATGAATAGCAATAAATATATGAAAAGATGCACACCTTCTTAGTAATCAAGGAAATGTAAATTAAAACCACAATGAAGTACTATTCCTCAGAAAATAAAAGTGCTAAAAGAGAAGTACAGGGTCCAGAATGAGGATCCTACATTAGTTTATACAATGCTAGTCATACCATACTTGGATTATAACAATTAATTCCCATACTATCTTTTGTAGAAGAGAGAAACTGACAAACTGAAACACATTTAGAGACACCTGTAGAGATCACAGCATATGAAGAATGGTTAGAGGAAAGGAAATATTAAGTTGGAGAAGAGAAAGCTTCGTATTACAAGAGTAAAGATGAGTTTATAATGGGTCATTATTAGAATTAAAGAAACATGAAAGGAAACAGATTTCAACTTAATCTCAGAAAATAATTTTCTAATGCTTTGAGCCGATCAAAAGCAGAACGGATAGGTGTATATATAAAGGGGAGTTTATTAAGAAACATTGACTTACATGATCACAAGGTGAAGTTCCACGTTAGGCCGTCTGCAAGGTGAGGAACAAGAAAGCCAGTCCAAGTCCCAAAACCTCAAAAATAGGGAAGCTGACAGTGCAGCCTTCAGTCTGTGGTTGAAGGTCCAAGAGTCTCAAAGATGAAGAACTTGGATTCCAATGTTGGAGAGCAGGAAGCATCTAGTACGGGAGAAAGATGTGGGCTGGGAGACTAAGCCAGTCTAAACTTTCCAAGTTCCTTTGCCTGCTTTTATCCTAGCAGTGCTGGAAACTGGTTAAATGGTACCCACCCAAACCAAGAGTGGGTCAGCATCTCCCAGTCCCCTGAGTCATATGTTAATCTCCTTTGGCAACACCCTCACAGACACATCCAGGAACAACACTTTGCACCCTTCAATCCAATCAAGTTGACACTCAATATTCACCATCACAGAGGGTTAGACTGACTTTTTAGGTTTTAAGGGGTTTAAAATTCCACCCTATCCCTATTCTGTCTATTCGTAATGAAAACTGAATTTATTCGCTTCTCCTGTGGAGTCAGTGATACCTAACGGAAGAGTGGGGCAGTAACTCTTAACTCAAACTATCAGAAAGTTTTGGAAAGAGTTGTTGCTTTTGCATAGAGTCCTATTGTTCCCTGAGACCATTTACTGTTATTGCTCAGGGACAACCCATGAAAGGACATTCTATCCTTCTGCTGGAATTCTGCACAGAGCTAATAAAAATTACATCTATAAGCCTGGCTTTTCCACGCTGTGCACGTTTATTTTCTACAGGTGAGTGGCACCCTCTAGTGGCTTTAATTATGAACTTACCATCTGGGGTGAGATCAAACCTTTGAATACAGTACTTCCAAGACTCCTTCTCTTAAGGAATCTGAATTCCTGCTGATGCATATCACTACACAGCAGGTAACTGAGACAGGCTAAGAATTACTAAGCATAACACTCTGTTACTTAAGCTACCCTATCTCCACTGCAGATATTCCCCCTCTGCTGGCACTTGAGGAGAACAACAGTATATCCTCTAATGTGCAGTAAATTTGTGTGTGATTTACATATTTACGTGTTAATGTGTTGTGTGTTAATAAAGGAAAAATGTTGTATTACTGATCTCCCATCTGCCAGAGAAGGCAGGAAGGTGGGCACCAGGGCATCACTGGGTGATGTTGGTGGTTCTTCCAAAAAATCAAGGCTCTTTGAAGAACACCAAGACCCCAGGCATTCTTATTTTTGAATCATGAAGATTTGGTTACTCTTTGTGTCCCCATCCAAATTTCATCTTGAATTGTAAGCCCCATAATCCCCACGTGTCTAAGGAGAGACCTGGTGGGAGGTGACTGGATCATGGGGGTGATTTCCCCCATGCTGGTCTAGTGCTAGTGAGTTCTGATAAGATCTCACAGTTTTATAAGGCGCTTTCCCCCCATTGTTTCTCACTCTTCTCTCTCCTGTTGCCATGTGAGAAGGTCCAAGCTTGCTTCCCCTTTGCCTTCCACCATGATTGTAAGTTTCCTGAGGCCCCCCCCCCAACTATGCAAAACTGTGAGTCAATTAAGCCTCTTTTCTTCATAAATTACCCAGTCTTTGGCATTTATTTATAGCGGTGTGGAAACAGACTAATACACACCACTTCACAGTGTATCAAACATAAAAATTCAATTGTACCTATATTCATACTTAAATATAAATATTAAATAAACATATTCTAAGATTTGTATAACTTTGTTTTTAAATTCAAAAATTTTCAACCACAAGCAATTCATTAAAATATACTTGACAGTGATTTCTCTGCAGAAACAGGAATTCTGCTTATGTGAGATAAAAATGTAAACTCCAAATTGTTTTCAAATGAAATGAAATTTTTATAAATACTAAACTTAATATTTAATAAAGTTGACATTATAATGTTTTTCAAATAGTTCATTAAACATTTCAACGTTGTAATTTTGTAGTGTTTTTGTAGGCAAATAATAATAATATTTTTACTTTCTCAAAAGTTTAAAAGTAGGTAAAATCTTTGCTTCTGGAAATGGTGGGCTAGGTGTTCTGGAACAACTCTCTTGATAAAGGAAATTTAAAATGTTGAAAGATACTTTTATAATATATGAGAAATAGCAAAGACCTCAAGAGGAAAGTGAGGGATTATCAGGGCAAGAAAAGATGATGAATTAAAACTCCGAAGAGCTCAGTGATAATAAAGAATGCTTCTGCTGAGGGAGCATTTGCCATTTGCCGGCCAAGAAAATTCAGCTACTTTTGGTATGGCGAATGAAAATAACTCACCTGGGGACTCTTAATTCTCAGTGAGGAGTGAGAGCACAGCAGCGTCCACTTGAAAAGAGGAAGGGAGTTAGTACTATAGTAGTATAAAACAAATTATTTTCATTTTGCCAAAAAAAAAAAAAAAAAAAAAAAACAGAAGGAAGAGTCTCCTGTTGCTTAGGCCAAAAAGTGCAGTAACAGTAGCCCTGATACCGGCAATGAGGAGAGTGACTAGATCATGCTGACTTACTTTTGCCTGATTATTTGTATAAAGATTTTGAGTTGTGTCTAAAAAAGGCAAGAGTTAGCTAAGTGGAGAGGTCAGCAAAGGTTATGAGAATGTGGGGTGAAGGTGAAGGAAGAAACAGGAAGAGCAAAGGCATGACAGTGACCCTAAATAGGACGATTGCAGTGCGCAGCCAATGATGATTACAAACATAGGGAAGTTAGTTTGGGGGAGGAATAAGTAAGACTGTATGAATAGCAAGGGGCTAGATTACAGTGAAAACTATTTAGCAAGATAATTTAGGATTAGTTTGATAGTCAATGGAGAGCTAACTTAAGTACTTCTGCCTACACTGTCTTCAGTGACATATGAAATTTGTGTTTTAGGTTGAAAAAATAGCTAATTTTTTTTTAGTACTTTCTTTCTCCCAGGCAGTGTGTTAACAGTTAATAGTTAAGAAGGTGGCCTCTGGAGTTGGTTGGACCAGATTCTAACCCTGACTCTGGAATTTACTAGCTATATGATTTTACGAAAATTATTTTCCCGAGTTTCAGTTTCTTCATCTGTAAAATTAATGTAATAGTACCCACCTCTCGAGGTTGTTTTAAGGACAACAGGTAAAGAGATTAATTTGGAATTAGTATTTAAGACAGATTGGAGAAGGGAAAGCCTGTGGGCATGGAACAGTTACAAAGCTACTGCAATTACTGAGCCTAGGCAAAGGTAGTAAACCACTAGACTGGCGACAGTGGATAAACCCCAAAGGAAAAGAAGCAGGACAAGTGACTGACTCCTTCCCTCCACTCTCATTCATCTTGCAAATTCCTTTTTTTCTATTCATTTAACATAATCTTGGAACCTGAAACCACACGTTGAAGTATATGGTCCGTCTCTGGACACTATCAACTGTTTGCTTATTTCCCTAGAGCTACAAATAAACATCTGATCTCTCTCTTCTCCATTTCAACATCTGCAATATGTTTTCCAAAATCCCTTACTTCAGTCAGTTAAAAAGCAAAACAAAAATCATTCCTCTTATTACACAATATTTTCAATTTTTTCTTTGTAATTTCTTCCTCCATTCTTAAACTTGCCAGTCAGGCCTTCTGCAAATTCCCACCAAAGCAGGGTTTCCTAATTTAACAAAACGCAAAACTCAAAAAGAAAACCAATCCTGCCATTTCTGGCTTAGGGAAACCTGAAACTTTCCTTCAATACTCTGTGGCATTGCTCAGTACTTTAGTGCCTAATTCCTATTTCGAGCTAAGATCAGAAAAACCACTATGCAATAGCAATCTTAAAATGCGCAAGGCTTTGAGAACATGGGTTTTCAACATACAGCTTGCTCTTTCAGGATCTGTCTTCTTATTTGCATACATTGCTGAGCAGGAAGTTATACGCAGTACTTTTAGTCTCCGCGTGAAAAGGTCCTTCAAGCTAATCTAATTCAATTCAGTTCTCCTTTTTCTTTTTCTTTCTTCTTCTCCTAGCCCTCTTCTCGGAGAAGGAATCGTCAAAAATCAATGTTTCAACAGATCTCGCGGTGCTATTCGAGATTCCCTATTTAAAAAAAAATAGAATTGATGCAACAGCCTGTTCCTTCCGGGGTTTTGGGCTGGAATTGCCGTGCTTAGAGAGCCCGGTGGAAGCTGCTAAAGGCGGAGGCGGGGCTCTGGCGAGTTCCCCTTCCACCTTCCCCCACCCTTCTCTGCCAACCGCTGTTCATCCCCTAGCTGGATTCCAGCCATTGCTGCAGCTGCTCCACAGCCCTTTTCAGGACCCAAACAACCGCAGCCGCTGTTCCCAGGATGGTGATCCGTGTGTATATCGCATCTTCCTCTGGCTCTACGGCGGTAAGGAGAGTGGGGAGTCCACCTTTGTTGTTTTTCCTACACACCAGTCCTCTGCTGCCCCAGAACCATTAAATTGCAGAAGTTTCTCTGGCAGCTTCTTCTTCAGAAGACTCATGCATCCCCCACTCCACCCCTCTTCTTCCCTTTTTTCCCTTTGTTGCAACGATTTCATTTTTTTCCCCATAGAGTTCAGCTTTGTTTGCCTCGTGACGTTGGGGGCCACGTTTCACGGTCTTTAGAGTTAGGCGAAATCAAGTAAAATCGCACACTGGTGAATTTCAAAGAGCGGGAGAGATATTTGATGAATACGCTGAAAGTGCTGAGGCAAAGAGGAGTGCACTTCTGTAAAGGATGGGGGTACACGTGCTGTAACTGATTGGGATTGAGTGGAGGCCTACTGAGGCATTGTGATTATTTTAGGTGACTGAGACCCTGGTAATAGAATTACTTTGAGAGTGTGTGGAAGAAAGTGGTTAACTTGAGCTTAAAGGCCTCTTAGAACTAGACAAACTGGGAGGGGAAGTTGGGAACAATGACATAAATTTTTTTTAATATTACAAGAGATTCAGTCTTCCCCCTATATTGTCCCTTATTTTGACTTTTTCTATTCTTTCAAAGTATTTTAAAGTTCCCTCAGTGCTTCAAATATATTGAGAACTGGAAAGGGAGCTAAGTGGCTTGTGTAGTGGCAAGTTGAGTGTGTGCTGCTTCAAATGATAGGACTTTCTCCTTCATGGATTCACTTACTCTTAATTTAGAATAACAATTTTTCAGCAGCTGTGGGGAGAATATGATAAACTGGGGTGAAAGATGAGTGTATATCCATTATCAATGAAAGTGCTTCTGCTTTTCACAACTCAAGAGAAAAGCCAACAGTGGCAAGAACAGATGTGTGGTTTCAGGATATAGGATACAGGGACCCCTTCCATCTTCTTGAGCTTTAGAGGAGCAACTAATTTAGGTTATTGCGTGTTTTTATTTTTTGGCTTGTTTATTTACACCTGAGAGGATGTGGAATAGAACTGAAGGTTATGTTAAATCACAAAAACTTTGATCTTTGAACTTTGTCTTCTCTGGCCATCGTGTGTGGATATGTTTATACAATTTTGGAATATCAGAAAATTTAATATTACATTTTTGAACAAGTTCAGGTTGAAAAAAAGAACAACTTTTATATTTCTGTTGGACCTCATTTTATGAGCATCTTGCTTTAGTGTTTTCCACACATATTGTCTAATATTTCAAAGTAAAGTTTGAGTTGCTCAAAGTCTCAACTCAATTCCAGCTTAATGTCTTGAGTTAAAGCCCCAATGAGACTGAACAAATCAGGCAGTTAGTTCTGCTTTGGGAGTCATGCAATTTCAATACTGTTATTTATTCTTTGCGTTCTCCTTCTTCTGCCCCTCCCTCAAAAGTAGATTCAAGAAAAAGCTGCTTTCAGAATTTCTATTCAAGTAAGAATAACTGCACCTCTCTTTGTTAAGTCTTAAGTTTCTAAGAGCCTTAGAAATGGCTGCTGTCTTCTATTATTTCCTTTATTGGACTCTATTTTTTTTTCTTATTTCAACTTTTATTTTAGATTCACATGGTACATGTGCAGGTTTGTTACACAGGTATACTGTGCAGGGTTTGGAGTACCATTGAACCCGTCACGCTAGTAATGAGCGTAGTGCCCAATAGGTAGTTTTACTACCTTTGCCTTCCTCCCTCCCTCCTCTGTAGTCTCCAGTGTCTATTTTTTCCATCTTTGTTGGACTCTACTGTGGAAGACCATGCAAATGGAAGACGTTTATGGTATTTGTATTCTATTTCATTTTTTATCATGAGTAATTAGGAATTTGTCTACTGTAGTAGTTTCAGTTGATATAAACCTGTTGTCAAAATTCTATTTCATAATGCCAAAATAAATCCTTGCTTTATTATAATATTACAACACTTTTAAAAAAATACTAAAACAGTATAAAGTGAGTACTTGTTTATAACGTGGAGTGGTGATTATTTACTTCAGAAAGGCACTTTTCAGTTTACTAAAGTTCTCCTTTAAGATTGATGCCCGCCCTGTTTGTTTTAATACATAAATTAGAAAATTTTGAGCGAGTATCCTGATAGAACCCTACAATTACACAAAGTGAGATACTTCAATAAATGACTAAGTTTAGTTGTCTGAAGAACAGTTAAAAGCTTCTTTGGTTTGGATTGATAGTAGCTGACTGTTTCTTAACCTTCCTACTGGTTGTCATTAGAAAAAAAACAAAAAACAATAATAGATGTTATACTGGGCAGAGTGGGGGATCAGAATCTGTGATAATTGGCAATCAGTGTCAACTTATTTTGTCTATATTCCAAGACTCTTTGTACCTCATAGCCTTATTAAAAAAAATGTTTAAAAAATGTGGCCTAACAGTGAAGAGTAGCACTTGCTTCTCAAAAGTTTAGAAATGAAAACAAGTATGTTGGCCTTTGCAGTGGATTTCTTTTTTTATTTTTATTTTTATTGATATATCATAATTGTATGTATTTATAGGGAACACGTGATATTTTGATACATGCATACAATGTGTGATGATCAAATTAGGGTAATTAGGATATCCATCACTGCAAACATTTGTCATTTATTTGTGTTGTGAACATTCCAAATATTCTAGTTGTTTTTTCTAGCTATACAACAAATTATATTGGTAACTGTAGTCACACTATTGTGCAATTGAACAGTGGATCTTATTTCTTCTATCTAACTGTATTTTTGTACCCATTAACCAACCTCTTCATTCGTCTTTTCCCCCTACCCTTCTCAGCCTCTGGTAACCACCATTCTACACTATATCCATGGGATCAACTTTTTTAGCTCCCACATGAGTGAGAAAGTGTGATAGATATGTCTTTTGTCTTTCTGTGTTACGTCTTCATTCACTTAAAATAATGTCCTCCAGGCTCACCTATGTTGTCACAAATAACACCATTTCATTATTTTTATGGCTGAATAATATTTCCTATTCATTCATCCATTGATGGACACTTAGCCACATATCATAGCTATTTTGAATCGTTCTTTAATAAACATGGGAGTGCAGATATTTCTTTGATATACTGATATCCTTTCTTTTGAATCTATACCCAAAAGTGAGATTGCAAAATCACGTGGTAGTTCTATTTTTGTTTTTTGAGGAACCTCTATGCTGTTTTCCATGGCAGCTCTAGATCATGCGTTCTATTTCTGTTTTTTGGAGAAACCTCTGTGCTGTTTTCCATAGCAGCTATACTAATTTACATTCCCAGCAAAAGTGTACTAGTATTCCACTTTCTCAGTGTCCTTACCAGCATTTGTTATCTTTTTGGTAATAGCCATTTTAATTGGAGTGAGATGTTGTCTCATTGTGGGTTTGATTTGCATTTCCCTGATGGTTAGTGATGCTGAACATTTTTTCTTATACCTGTTTGCAATTTGTATGCCTTCTTTGGTGAAATCTTTATTGAAATCATTTGCCATTTAAAAAAATTGGATTATTTGTTTTTGGTGTTTTGTTTTGCTGCTGACTTCCTTATATGTTCCGCATATTAATACCTTGTCAGATGGATAATTTGAAAATATTTCCTCCCATTTTTAGATTTCTCTTCACTTTATTGGTTGTTTCTTTGCTGTGCAGAAGCTTTTTAGCTTAATATAGTTCCATTTATCTATTTTTACTTTCATTGCCTTTTTTTGAGGTTTTACTCAAAAAATCTTTGCCCAGGCCAATGTAATGGACTTCTTGATAGTAACCATAATAATGATTGCCAGTAGAAACCCTTAACTATGTCAGATACTATCTCATTTTTTAAACTAATCCTTTGAATTAAGTACGATGATTATCTCTATTTTTCAGAGAAGGAAATACAGTATACAGGTTCAAAGAATAAACAACTTTTTTAAGGTTACACAGTTAGTAAACCATGGAGCTTGAATCTAAGCAAGATGTTTGAGTCCAAAGAATATGTACTCAACCACCAAGAAATGCATCCTCCCAGTGATTAATGGCAACTAGTAGGCGTGAGGAGATAAATTTGAACATGAGGTGACAGGTAGGGGAAGAAGTATGTCGTGTAAGTGGAAAAAGAGTTGCCTGGGCATGTGCATATAGGGGAATAGAGGAATGAGCAGCTATTTCCCATAAATGGGATATTATGTCTAATAGGGAATGTCAGTAAGTAGGATAAGTGACTAATCACCCAAGGCCAAGAAGATAGAGAAAACCTACATATTAGGAAAGCCTAAACTGGTCTGGTATAGGTCAAGGTATAAAATTCAAGTCTTAATACTGTTTAGTTTGATCGGAACCATTTAACAAGAGTGCAGCTTCCAAGTTGTCTGTCTATATGAAATGATTTCTGTTTGTTCAGAATTGTTTATGCATGTCTTAGCTCACTGTGACACAGAGGTATATGCCATGTTTTGTTTCTTGAGATTGTAATGCCTTGTAAATTTACATTTAATGGAAAATGAATAGTAATCCCAAAGCCCATATAACTTAATAAATTGCAATAACTTTTTAGCAAAAATCAAAATTGGCCTAGAATGAGAATTGCTGGGAGAATTTTAACCGGTTTGGGAGTTTTTTCCCCATACTTATTTCCCCAAGACCCATAATGATCTCCATTTCATGGCATCTATGTATTCTATATGTGCTTTGGTGTAGGAATTTTAAGATTGTGGGAAATAGATGATTTCTTAGGGTTTTATCTGTGAAGCAAATTTTGAAATTGATATATTTTATATAAATGATAAAACAGGAGCCAGTTGTAGCTTGGATTGTCCATAAATTAAATATACATAGTTTTTCACTATGGTTGTACTCTGCACAATTTATAACAACAGAAAAAACAACATTCTTGATTGTGTAATCATTAGTCACTATTCACAGTATTTTCTTCATCTGGATAATGTAGAAGAGCAAGACACAGTTCTTCATTATGTGGTTCTCAAATAATTATATCTTAGGTGCAGAATGTTTTGCTGCTCTGTCTCAGTACTTATACATTGAACATTGATTTCGTGGATGCAAGGGTTTCTGTCGTATCTTTCAAAGTTTGTTTGAATGTTGTTTAAAGGTGTTCATAGAAGGTGTTCACTTAGAAGACCAAAATTAGAGACTGTTCACCAAATGACTTGTACATGGCTTTTGGAGGTTCCTAACGGTGGAAAGTGTCAGCTTTCACATGGCAAATGCAGAGACTCAAGATCAATGCTTTCAAATTGATGCTTAGTATTTGATGGCTGATTCCCTAAATTTCACAGAAACAATGGCAAAGCCATTGGGAAAATTTGGCCCAAAAAGGGGCTTGGGTATCAGTGATGGTGATTCTTTGGCATTTAAAAAGATGCTTAAATGTTGAACGGTTGTAGAGAAGAATATACTGTGAAAGTTTAGTAAAGATTCATTATCTGGTAGAAGAGAAAGAGAAAATGGATTTATCTCTAGCACAAAGATGAGATACTTTCTCGAGGAAGGGTTTTGGTCAATAAATGTTAAGCTCAACCCTCCACCGAAGTTGGCCTAAGGAAAAAAATAAAATAAAACCTCAAGTACCAATCAGATTGAATGTTCTCTGTAGCTAATCTTTAAAATATTTTCTGAAATATATATTGTTCCATTAACCATGTATAATTTACAAAAACATTTCCTACTTTAATGGAATTATCAAGTTGAATTTTGTATTCCGTCTCTTACTAATAAAAGGAAACAGATTAAGAGAGAAGCTGTTGGTTAACTATCTGACCATCTGTTTGTTTTCAGATCTACTTTGCAGCCCACAAGGAGGCCTTTTAAACCCAGCCCTTAATTACTTTCTTCAGTCCAGACCAAGATTAAACAAAAGTACATTTAGAGAGACAGGGCAGTTTATTTTTGTTAATATGAGAGACAAAGCTGACTTTTTACACTTGGCCAGCAGAGAAGAATTTTAAGCAAGAGGATTTTTTTCTAGCTGAGGTCTTGCATGTTGGTTTTATTCGCTTGTGTGAAATCTTACAGACTGTCAGAACGTCAGGCAAAATTTTCAATTATAAGTTTAAAAATATCATAACAAATTCAAAGACTGTATAAAGTATTCAATGACAGTAGTTTTTTTGTTGTTGTTGTATTGCCCTTTCGTTAGCATAACTAAGATTTTTTTTTTTTTTTTTAGGATGGAGTCTTACTCTGTCACCCAAACTGTGGTGTGGTGATGTGATCTTGGCTCACTGCAACCTCTGCCTTTCAGGCTCAAGCGATCCTACTGCTTCAGCCTCTCGAGTAGCTGGGACCACAGACATGTGCCACCAAGTCTGGCTAACTTTTGTATTTTTGGTAGAGACAGGGTTTCACCATGTTGCTCAGGTTGGTCACGAACTCTTGAGCTAAAGCGATCTGCCCTCCTCGACCTTCCAAAGTGCTGAGATTACGCGTGTGAGCCACCGCACTCAGCCGCTAAGATTTGACTTTAGTAGTAGTAAAGACAACACTTACTTATGCATTGTATATGTCTGGCAAGGTGCCCAGGGCTTCACCTACATTATTTTATTTAATTGATCTTTACAATAACATTTTAACATAGTTATTACTATGTTAAAATATTCACAGATTAAAATTCATTTTATGTAATTGGAGGGGGTATCTCTAAGATCCAAAACATAGGTACATTGCTCAAGATCAAAGAGATAGAAATGGCAGAGCTGTGATTAGAGCCTTGGTGTTCAGATTTCAGAACCCACTCCTAAAGACTGCATTATTTACATATCCTCTGTATATAGGTATTGAATAGAAATTACCAGTAATACATAAAAATCCTGTTATATGATTTGGAAATAAATTACCATTTAAGAGGGGATGATGTCCAAGTAGGCAAATGTGTCCTCATTCATATCCATACTCGAGAGTGAGGTGAAGTTGGCATTGGTAGGCAGGCTGGGTGTAGGGAGGATAGTAGCACCATGCTTTTTTATAATTTAGTTCTTTTTTTTAATCAAATGAGTTAATTGAGGACACACTTAAAAATAATATTTGTCTGTACTGTCTTATGCTGGCCTGTGTTACATATTGAATTTTTATGACTGATTCTCTTCCATGTTATGTGGCTATAGACCAACATAATTAAAAGGTGGTTTTTATGATTCTGTAAATCTAAATTAACCAGGGAGGCAGTACTGCTATAACTTGTAAACTATGGTTTTAGACTCTCGTCCTAGAGTTCTGGCCATTTAGCTTAGCCCTTTTTGGAAATGAGACCCTATTCTAGGGTTCGGGTTGAGCCAAGCCTTTCTGCTTGGGGGCTTTCCAAAAATGAGTCAAGACAAATAAAATTTCCCCTTTCAAAGACACCAGAAAATATTCATCTTAAGTAACATTTAATACATGAGAAAATTTTGTCTGTTTTGCCATCATCTTTCAGCCAGTTGTTTCATTATAAGTGCAGCATATTTTTCTGTTAAAATGATGAGTAAATATATATTTAATAGTAGTTGTATGATACTGGAGACCATTCTCTTCAGTATGTTATATCAAATTTGATTTAGAAGAAAGACAAGCATAGACAATTACTTAATTTATTAAACATATGATGAATCATCTTACTTTAATTGCTCATGCAAATTGTCAGCTTTAGTGGATAATAATACTAAGAACTGTAATTCATTGAGTGCTTACAGTATGTCAGGCACACCAGTAAGAACTTTATATGTATTATTTCATTTTTCTGACAACTCAATGAAGCCAGTACCCTTATGATCTCTGTTTTTAAGAAGAGGGGCTCGGAGAACTAACAAGGTCACAGAGCTGGCAAAGCACCCCCCAGGTCTGTCTGATTCCAGGGCCCATGATCTTAAGCCCTATGCTATTCTGCCTACTGGTTGATATTCACTAATTACCCACTCTGAATGCAGCTCTGAAACTGATTTACAAGTCATTGTAATACTTCTTTTCTGATGAACTTGAAAAACCATGAAAAATACTTCTTAATTAATTGGACTATAGCAATACTTGGTCTATAGAAATACTGAGGATAATTCTGGTGATCTTTTACATTAAGTGGAGAACTTGAGTTTATCAGAGGAGAAAATCAAAGTTATAAATGCTGAGTATACACTTTTAGTTAGAATGCAGAACATATACCTTTATCCCAATTTCGGAAAATCATTTTATTGCAATCTAATGAAAAGTAGATAAGATGGATTTCTTTTTGAAGGTATTTTAAAGCTTATTTAGCTTTAAGGATGAGATACGTGTTTTTGGCTGTTGCCTGTGTGATTTGAGTAGGTCATAAAACTTTCTTTGCCTCTCATCATTCTCACAAGTTGAATATGAGTAACTAAAAATGAAGAGTATCATGAAAGAAAGCTTCCACAAGTGTGTGATGGTTAATACTGAGTGTGAACTTGATTGGATTGAGGGATTCAAAGTATTAATCCTGGGTAGTGTCTGTTGTGGATGTTGGAAAAAGAGATTAACATTTGAGTCAGTGGGTTGGGGAAGTCAGATACACCCTTAATCTGGTGGGCACAATCTAATCAGCTTCCAGCAAATATAAAGCAAGCAGAAAAATGTGAAAAAGAGAGATAGGCCTAGCCTCCCAGTCTGCATGTTTCTCCCAAGCTGGATGCTTCCTGCCTTCAAACATCGGACTTTAAGTTCGTCAGTTTTGGGAGTTGGACTGGCTTTCATTGCTCCTCAGCTTGCAGACAGTCTATTGTGGGACCTTGTAATCATGTAAGTTAATACTTAATAAACTCCCCTTTATATATATATATGTGTGTATATATATATGTGTGTGTGTATATATATGTGTATATGTATATATATATATCTTATTAGTTCTGTCCCTCTAAGAGAACCGTGACTCATACAAAGTGTTATTGGAAATTCATTACTAAAAATAATGAAATCTGATCTCATAACTTCAGAAAAAGCATAATTGGTCTTGTGAGTCAGGAAATATTTTGAACTTCTCAAAGATGCAGTAGTTGGGGTGAAGTATTTTCAGTGAATTCTTACTTAAAATTTAAGAGGAAAGGTAGTCCTAGCACAATGGCTAATGTTTGTAATCCCAGTACTTTGGGAGGCTTAGTGGAGATGATCATTTGAGGCTAGGAGTTTGAGACCAGCTTGGGCAACAAAGCAAGACAAAAAATAAAAAAATAGAAAAGAATAAAGGTGTTAAATTTAAACTTTCTAAACAATGTTGAGGGGACAATCAGGGTTGTTGGTGGTGATGAGACAATTTTCCAGTTAACAAGACAAATAACTGGTGAGTTTTAAAGTGAGCAAAATGGAAGTGTGGACAATTTTATGCCTGACTTTGAATTTATGTGATTTTTTTTTTTAAAAGAGGATGTTGAAAGGCAAGTAAAAAATATTGTGAAAAAAATGTGACTAAACATTTATAAATTGCCCAAATTGTACATCAGATTAGGATTTTTATTAGATTTTTAAGTTAATGTCAAAGAATGAGTTTTGTTTAGCCTGTGTTTATATCCAGTTAGAAATTATGTGGCTATGATTAGGCTCTGTTTCGGGAGCTTAAGAGAAGAGTACATATCTCACTTGGGATTTAATCTGACTCTACCCAAGAGTTGAACTGGAGAAGTAATGTACACATCCCAGGGGATCCTTATGATGCCCAAATGTCAGGGACTGCTTGGGACAGATCCCACCAGACACACAGCATGTGTGTACTTTCCAAAGTCAGTCACTAGGTTTCATGAAAACTCAAAGCATCTAATATGACCTTGTCAAAATTATGTCTACATGTCCAAGTGGATTTACTGTAAATCGATGTCTAATTACTTTTTGAAAATTATTTATTTACAGAGATTGAATTGTTTTTTTTTTTTCATTTCCTATTATGGTTGGGTAGGGAAGTCTTTGAATTGTACTTTCTGGTGATTAAAGTATAAAACCAGTGATACAGTGCATAAACATTATATTGCTTAAAATATATGAGAATGCCTGAAAAGGAGCTATTAGTACAAAAATGAGATTCCAGTTTGTGCAACAGCTCATGTAAGAGAAGAGATTTGGAGGAAGAAAAAAAAAAAAAAACAAGATTCAAAACGTTGAATTATCAAAACATGGATTTCTCCAAAAGCAGTTATAAAAAAAATAGTTAGACTATCTCCCAGTGATTGAGGTAATCATGATTCTTCACCCACACCTCCACAAATTTCCAACACTTGATGTCACACAATTTCTTAAAATATTTCAAGTTAGAGGGGGCCAGAGACTTCAAGCGACAGCGACACAAGATGGCAGCCACCATGGGCTTGGGAATAAAAATCCTCGCAATTTCTGACTGTTGGAAGAACTTGAAGAAGGCCAGGAAGGGATAGGAGATGACACAGTTAGCTGGGGTCTAGAAGATGAAGAAGACAGGTATGATAATTGGGTCTCCAAGAACAGTTGATGAAAACCGAATATACAGCCTTAAAATAGAATGTGGACTAAATACCCAGAAGCACCCCGCTTTGTAAGATTTGTAAAACAAATTAATATGAATGGAGTTAATAGTTCTAAATGCAGTGCTGGACCCAAGAGCCGTATCAGTGCTAGCAAAGTGGCAGAATTCATATAGCATGAAAGTTGTCCTACAAGAACTTCGGCATCTAATGATGTCTAAAGAAAGTACGAAACTCCCTCAGCCGCCCGAAGGACAGTGTTACAGCAATTAATCAAAAAGAAAAACCACAGGCCTTCCCTTCCCTCCCCATTCAATTTAAGCAGTCTTCATTTTCCACAGTAGTAAATTTTCTAGGTACGTCTTATAGACCTCAAAGTACTGTAAAAAGCAATCTGTTCTGGAATAGTACTGTAAAAGGTACTGTAAAAAGCAATTCCATTCAAAGGAATTTATCTTAAGATACTGTAAATTATACTAATTTTTTGTCCATTTGAAATATATAAGTTGTGCTATAACAACAAAAAAATTTGAAGTTAGAATGGTGGCATTAATTTGTGTATTTGTTAGTAAAAATATATAGAAATTTTTATTTCATATGATTAATGGTGAGTCATTTTTCTATGTAAAAGCATATGATACAAAGATAGATGACATGTTGCATATAATAGCATTATGCATTTTTTCTAATTTTTTTTTTTAGTTTCAGCAAGTGCCTTCAGCAACTTTCAAGTCATATAAGGCAGATTTCTGCACCTAATTAACAGATTTTGAGGCAAGGTTAATATTTTTACAGTTTATTTTTTAACTTTCCAACTAATTAGTGGACCCATCAAAGTTAAAAATACTTTGTAGAACTCTACTGTAGAATAGTACTATTTCAAAATTAAACAAAGTGATGAGCAACAGCTTGTCTACCTCTTTCACTTCTTATTACACAGGATATAATTATAAATTGGTACGTTTCTAAATAAATATTTGTTCACATATGAATGGATGGCTTGTTGAAATTCAAGTGTAAAACAGGCCACCCAAGTGGAGATTTGCAGTTGCTAGTTGGAGGTGTGTGACTAGAGTTTGCGAAATTCACATATAGGTGCTGCTTCAAACCTTGGCTAAGAGTGGGCTCACTAGGAGAAAGGGATTATGGCATGAGATGAGAAGAGAGCTGAAAACAAGAACAGGACTTTGCTAAAAGTTCACATTTAGGAGGAGGTGAAAGAAACAGAAACAACAGGAAACAGGTGGATTCATTAGGAAAGATCAGAGTAACATCTTGTAGTAGAAACCATGGCAAGGAAGAATTTTCAAGGAGAATGAACATTGTTTGCTAGTTTCATACAGGAATTATGAAAACTGATAAAAGGTCATTGAATTCAAAATAAGGAAATGATTAATGACCTTGGAGACAAGCAGTTACAGTAGAGTGGTGAAAACAACAGCGTGATTGGGAAAGTTTAAGAAATGGAGCACATAATGTAGAAGAGATGAGTATGTAGACTAATATTTGGTGAGAGGAAAGGAGAAGGAAGATGGCTGAAAATAGTTAAAATTATATTATTCCAGAGTTGTTAAAAAAGAAGAAAATTAAGTGAACTGAAATTTTTCCTAATAAAATCCTATTTGTCTGTTTTCCCAGCCTAGATTTATCAGATCATTGTTGATTCTTTAATTTCACCATAGAATCAATTTTAAACTACCTCAATTTCTGGTAGCTGAAACATTCAATAATTAATATTTGGATATTGTGACACAGAGAGAACATGAATATTTGTGACAGGTAAGAATGAAAGCAAATATTTTTATATTGTTCTACTTGAGAATGTCCAATGAATAGTTTTATCAGACAAATGAATATTATTTAAAAAGCATTTAATTACCTTCGTAAAATATAAGCAGGAAAGTCAAAGTTCTCATAAAAAGTATGAAAAACAGCTGGACAATTTTTATTTCCACCATTTATTTGTTTAACTTTAGTAAAGACCAGTTTGATTCTTTAGAACAGATTGCTTTTTACACTTTGACTTCTGGCTGTGGGATGGATTATGTTAGTCATAAGAAAGTGTAACTGATCTAATACTTTACACTTATTTTGCTTTCCCCCTAATGCTAATCTAGCTTCTAGGAGGCTGGAAAGAGTATAGGGTTAGAATGTTGGTAGGCAGATCATTTTCTTTAAGATTCCTGGGCTGACTTAAGATCTGGAGAATACTATTCAAGAAAGAAGAGAAAGAAAGGTAAATGGAATTAAATCAGAAGTTTGGGATTCCATATCAATGACATTATTAAATTCTAGAGGAGAGAGTTTATGGAGCTTTGGTTCCATAAATCTCCCCTAGAATTTCATACTTCTACATTCAATACTTCTGCATTGAAGTAACTTGATAGTATGTGCATATACATGTACCATATAAACACTTGGCAGAGATGCTCAAGTGCAGAGCTTTGCACAGGGTGGACAATTTGAATAGATTATGTAGATAGGTCCTGCCGATTCTGAATCTATGATTTGTGCTTGAAAATTATCTTGCTTTCATCCTCAAATTCACTCAATCATTCAGAAAATACTTATTGCCAGCCACTGGACTAAACTCTGGACCTAGGCTCTCAAGGATGAGAAAAGGCCAGGAATAAAGATTTCCTCAGCCTCCTCCCTGGGCCATAATGAGGGAGAAAGTATGGGGATGTCAATTTGAGGGACTAGGTTACATGGCCTGCAAATAAGAAGGGACTTAAGGCAGAGGTTCTTTAGGGACTCCCTGCCTGCCTGTTGGTAAACTGTCTCACAGAAATGAGCATTCTTCTGTCCCCCAACAAGTGTGCAAACATAGTCTGCCTACCCTCTCCAGTCACCCTGACAATGCTCTTCCTGTTGAATGACAGTTCTGAAAAGTGATAATTTATTACTTCAATTAAACTTTTACCGTTTTCTTGCCATTTCGCTAGACAGAAGTGTGGATAGTAGATCCTAAGCACAATTTTCACTTCCTTCTTATACTGGAACATTCCCCAAAGGCATGACTATTATACAGTTCTGATTAAAGCCAAATGCTGCAGTCATAATAAATTAAAGCTTTGTGACTTCATTGTTTGTTTCTGTCATTTACCCTGGGATTATGGAACAAAGCCCACTAAATTCCCTTTTTCATTATCTGAAAAATACCTTTTAGATTTTTCTATAATTCCTTCACCTTGAGATCACTCTGGCCATCTTTTGTGTAAACAATTATGTCTTATAAAAATCTGAATTGTATTCGTTAATTCCTTTATTTATAATCTCAACCATTTTATGTTTGTCACTCTTTCTGCTCTCTTTGGCTTTTTCCCTCTCTTTTCCAAGGGTTATAGGATTACTGACAGGTTGGTTAAAGTTTAGTTCAGGATTCTATGTATCAATATGCTTTATTTACATTTTGTTTTAATTTTCAATTTTTAATTGTTTGTGTACATAGTAGGCACACATATTTATGAAGCGCATGAAACACTCTGATACAGGCACATAATGCACAATAATCACATCAGGGTAAATAGGGAATCCATGAACCCAAGCATCTATCTTTTCCTTGTGTTACAAACGATCTAGTTATACTCTTTCAGTTATTTTAAAATGCACAATAAATTATTGTTGACCATAGTCACCCTGGTTGCATGATCAAATAATAGATCTTATTCACTGACTGTAACTGTATTTTTGTACCCATTAACCATCGCCATCCTCCCTACCCATTACCCTTCCCAGCTTCTGGTAATCATCTCATTCTACTCTATCTCCATGAGTTTAATTGTTTTAATTTTTAGCTCCCACAAATAAGTGAGAACATGTAAGGTTTGTCTTTCTGTGCCTGCCTCATTTCACTTAAAATAATGTCCTCCATTTATATTCGTGTTGTCACAAATGAAAGGATCTCATTGTTTTTATGGCTGAGTAATACCCCATTAGGTATATGTGCCACCTTTTCTTTATCCATTTGTCTGTCAGCGGACACCTAAGTTGCTTCCAAATATTGGCTAATGTGAATAGTGCTGCAATAGACACGGGAGTGCAGTTATCTCTTTGATATATCAATTTTCTTACTTTTGGATATGTACCCAGCAGTGGGGTGGTTGGATCATATATATGTAAGCTCTATTTTTAGTTTCTTTGAGCAAACTCCAAACTGTTCTTTATAGTGGTTATACTAATTGACATTACCACCAAGATTGTACAAGGGTTCCCATTTCTCCATATCTTCACCAGCATTTGTTATTACCTGTCTTTGGATAAAAGTCATTTTAGCCGGGGTGAGATGATACCTCATTGCAGTTTTGATTTGCATTTCTCTGATGACCAAAGATGTTGAGCATCTTTTCATATACCTGTTTGTCATTTGTATGTCTTCTTTTGAGAAACCTCTATTCAAATCTATTGTCTATTTTTGAATTGGATTATTAGACATTTTCTTACAGAGTTGTTTGAGCTACATATATACTCTGGTTATAAATCCCTTGTCAGATGGTGATATGGTTTAGGTCTATGTCCCCACCTAAATTTCATGTTCAGTCATAATTTCCAGTGTTGGAGGTGAAGCCTGGTGGAAGGTGATTCGGTCATGGGGTGATTTCTCATGGTTTAACAACATCCCATTGGAACTGTTGTTGCAATAGTGAATGCTTGTGAGATCTGGTTGTTTAAAAGTGTGTGGCACCTCCCTCACTCTCTCTTGGTCCTGCTTCTATCATGTAAGACCCCTGTTTCTGCTTTTTCTTCTTCCATGAGTAAAGATCCCTGAGGCCTTCCTAGAAGTAGATGCTGCCATGCTTACTGTACTCCTGCCTGTGTATATGTACCATAATTTCTTTATCCATTCACAAGATACAAAACACCACCTGTTCTCTAAAACCTATTGAAATAATAATAATAAAACTACCATATTAAATGTCTAGCAGAGTTATTCCCATGCCAGAATTTTTATGGCTTCAGGTCTTAGATTTAAGTCTCTGACCCATCTTGAGTTGATTTTTTACAATGAGAGAAATGAGGATCCAGTTTCATTCTTCTACATGTGGCTTGCCAATTTTCCCAGCACCATTTGTTGAATAGGGTGTCCTTTCTCCACTTTATGTTTTTGTTTGCTTTGTTGAATATCAGTTGGCTCTAAGTATTTGGTTTTATTTCTGAATTGTCTATTCTGTTCCATTGGTGTATGTGCCTGTTTTTATACCAGTACCATGATGTTTTGGTAACTATAGCCTTATAGTATAGTTTGAAGTCAGGTAATGTGATGCCTCCAGATTTGTTCATTTTACTTAATCTTGCTTTGGCTTTGTGGGCTCTTTTTTCATTTCGTATGGATTTTAGGATTGTTTTTACTAGCTTTGTGAAAAATGATGATGGTATTTTGAGGGGAATTGGATTGAATTTTTATGGATTGCTTTTGGCAATACGGTCATTTTCACAGTACTGATTCTAACCATCCATGAGCATGGGATTTGCTTCCATTTGTTTTTGTTGTCTGATTTCTTTCAGCAATGTTTTGTAGTTTTCCTTGTAGAGATCTTTCACCTTCTTGGTTAGGTATATTCCTAAGTTGTTTTTTTTTTTTTTTTTTTTTTTTTTTTTTTTTGCAGCTGTTGTAAAGAAGGTTGAGTTTCTAATTTGATTTTTAGCCTTTATCACCATTGGTGTATAGCAGTGCTACTTATTTGTGAACATTGATTTTGTATCTTGAAACTTCACTGAATTCATTAATGAGATCTAGAAGCTTTTTGAATGAGTCTTTAGGATTTTCTACGTGTACCATCATATTATTGATGAACAGTGACAGTTTGACTTCCACTTTACTGATTTGGATGCCTTTATATCTTTTCTCTTGTCTGATTACTCTGGCTAGGACTTCCAGTTCTATGTTGAACAGAAGTGGTGAGAGTAGGCATTCTTGTTTTGTTCCAGTTCTCAGAGGGAATGAATTTTTCCTCATTCAATATAATGTTGTCTCTGGGTTCGTCATAGAAGACTTTATTATCTTAAGGTATGTTCCTTCTATGCTGATAGGATTAAAACCCTAAAAGGATGCTGGATTTTGTCAAAAGCTTTTTCTGCATCTATTGAGATGATCATACAAATTTTGTTTTTAAATGCGTTTATATGGTATATCACATTTATTAACTTGTGTATATTAAACCATCCCTGCATCCCTGCTATGAAACCTACTTGATCATGGTGGATTATCTTTTTGATATGCTGTTGGATTTGTTTAGCTGGTATTTTGTTGAGGATTTTTGCATCTGTGTTCATCAAGAATATTGGGCTGTAGTTTTATTTTTTTGTTATGTACTTTCCCAGTTTTGATATTACGGTGAAACTGGTTTCATAGAATGATTTAGGGAGGAGTCTCTTTTCCTCTATCTTTTGGAATAATTTCAGTACAATTGGTACTAATTCTTCTTGGAATGTCTGATAGAATTCAGCTGTGAATCCATCTGGTACTGGGCTTTTTTTTCTTGTCATGTTTTAAATTACTGTTTTAATCTCGCTACTTGTTTATTGATCTGTTCAGAATTTCTATTTCTTCCTTATTTAATCTAGGAGGGTTGTTTATTAACAGGAATTTATCCATCCTCTCTAGATTTTCTAGTTTGTGTGCATAAAGGTGTTCACAGTAGGCTTCAGAATTTCTATTTCTTCCTTATTTAATCTAGGAGGGTTATTTATTAACAGGAATTTATCCATCCTCTCTAGATTTTCTAGTTTGTGTGCATAAAGGTGTTCACAGAATGATCTTTTGGGTTTCAGTTTTAATATCTCTCATTTTGTTTGTAAGTGAGCTTATTTTTATCTTCTCTCTTCTTTTCTTAGTTAATATCACTAATGGTCAATCAATTTTCTTTATATTTTCAAGGAACCAGCTTTTTTGTTTCATTTATCTTTAAATTATTCTCATTTCAATTTCAATTAGTTCTGCGCTGATCTTTTTTTCTTCTGCTGGGTTTGGTTTTGGTTTGTTTTTGTTTGTCTAGTTCTGTTAGGTGTGAGCTTAGATGGTCTATTTGTGCTCTCTCAGATTTTTTGATCTAGGCCTTTAATGTTAGGAACTTTCCTCTTAGCAATGCTTTTGTTGTATCCCAGAGGTTTTTATAGTTTGTGTCACTATTATCATCCAGTTTAAAGAATTTTCTAGATTTCAATCTTGATTTCACTGTTGACTCAAAGATCATTCAGGAGAACATCATTTAATTTTCATGTATTTGTGTAGTTTTGAGGATTCCTTTTAGAGTGAATTTTCAATCTTATTCCACTGTGGTCTCAGAGAGAACTTGATATAGTTTTGATATTTTTAAAATTTATTGAGATTTGTTTTGTAGCCTATCATATAATCTATCTTGGAGAATGTTCTGTGTGCTGACGAAAAAAAAATGTTATTCTGCAGATGTTGAGTAGAATGTTCTGTAAACATCCGTTTAGTTCATTTGTTCCAGGGTATACTTTAAGTCAATTTTTTTTTGTTGACTTTCTGTCTTGATGACCTGTCCAGTGCTGTCAGTGGTGTATTCAATTTCCCCACTATTATTGCTTTGCTGTGTATCTCATTTAAGTCTAGTGTAATTGTTTTATAAATTTGGGAGCTCCTGTGTTAAGTGCATATGTGTTTAGTACTATGATATTTTCATGTTGGACTGATATTTTTATCATTATATAATGCCGCTCTTTGTCTTTTTAAATTTTTGTTGCTTTAAAGTCTGTTTCGTCTGATAGAAGAATAGCTACTCCTGCTCACTTTGGGTTTTCATTTGCATGGAATATCTTTCTTCTACCCCTTTACCTTAAGTTCATATGAGTCCTTATGTGTTAGCTGAGCTGCTTGAAGACAGCAAATAGTTGGTGGTTGGATTTTTGTCCATCCTGCCATTCTGTATTTTTTAAATGGAGCATTTAGGTCACTTACATTCAGTGTTAGTATTGAGAGATGAGATACTGTTTTTTCATCATGCTAATTGTTGCCAGAATACTTTTAATTGTGTTTTTGTTTTATAGGTCATCTGAGATTTATGCTTTAAGAAGGTTCTATTTTGGTGTATCTCAAGGTTTTGTTTCAAGATTTAGAACTCCTTTTAGCATTCCTTATAGTGCTGGCTTGGTAATGGGGAATTGTCTCCACATTTGTTGATCTCAAAAAGACTTTATCTCTCCTTTGTTTATGAAGCTTAGTTTCACTGGATACAAAATTCTTGCCTTATAATTTTTTTTGTTTGTTTGTTTTCTGAGGTTAAAGATAAGACCCCAATCTCTTCTGGCTTGTAGGGTCTCTGCTGAGAAATCCGCTCTTAATCTGACAGGTTTTTTTTTTTTTTTAATTTATAGTTACCTGATGCTTTTGCCTCACAGCTCTTAAGACTCTTTCCTTTTTCTTGACTTTAGATAACTTGATGATCTTGTGCCTAGGTGATGATCTTTTTGTCACAAATTTCCCGGGTGTTCTTTGATCCTCTTGTATTTAGATGTCTAGCTCTCTAGCGAGGCCAGGAAAGTTTTCCTCAGTTATTCCCTCAAATAAGTTTTTCAACCGTTTAGATTTCTCTTTCTCAGGAACACCAATTATTCTTGTGTTTAGTCACTTAACATCATCCCAGATTTCTTAGAGGCTTTGTTCATTTTGTATTACTTCTTTTTTCTTTGTTTTTGTTGGATTGAGTAATTCAAAAGCCTTCTTTGTGAGCTCCGAAGTTTTTTCTTCTACTTTTTCTACTCTTTCCAGTGTATTTTGTATTTCTTTAAAAGTGTCTTTTATTTCCAGAAGTTGTGATTTTTTTTGTTGTTGTTATGATATCTATTTCTCTGGAGAATTTTTCATCCATATCCTATATATATTTTTAAATATCTTTAAGTTTGTTGTTGCTTTTCTCTCGCACCTCGTTGAGCAGCTTAACAATCAACCTTCTGAATTTTTTTTTTCTGGCAATTAGGAGATTTCTTTATGGTTAAGATCCATTGCTGGAAAACTAGTTTGACCTTTTATGTTTACTTTATTTTTGAAATGGAGTCTTGCTTTGTCACCCAGCTTGGAACGCAATGGCGCGATCTCGCCTCACCGCAACCTCGCCTCCTGGGTTCAAGCGATTCTCTTGCCTCAGCCTCCCGAGTACCTGGGACTACAGGGACGTGCCACCTAGCTAATTTTTATATTTTTAGTAGAGACAGTTTCACCATGTTGGCCAAGCCGATCTTGAACTCTTGACCTCAGCTGATACACCTGCCTCAACCTCCCAAAGTGCTGAGGTTAAAGGTGTGAGTCACCCCTCCTGGCTTCTAGTTTGATCTTTTAGGGATGTTATAAAACTTTGTTTTGTCACTTTACCAGAATTGTTTTCCTGGTTCCTTCTCATTTGGGTGGACTATTTCAGTTGAAAGATTTGGAATTTAAGGGCTGCTGTTCAGATTTTTTTGTCCCATGGGGTCCCTTTATGTGGTGTTCTCCCCATCTCCTAGTAATAGGAATCTCTGAGAGCAGACCGCAGTGATAGTTAATTCCCTTCTGGGTGTAGCCACTCAGCAGGACTACCATGCTCTATGATGGTGCTGTGGGATGTCTGCAAAGAGTCCTGTGAAATGATTCATCTTCAGGACTTCCAGCCATGGAAATCAGTGGAGGTGGCACTGGAGTGTAGTCAACTCTTGAGAGTCCTTGGTTTTAGTTTTGTTTAATATTCTGATTTTCTCAAAGGTTGATTATTCTAGCAGCAAAGTTGTCACATGGACAGACTCAGGACCTCTGGTTAGCCAGAATGTTACAGGCAGTGGAATTAGCTATTGTTTTTTCTTTTGGAGCAGGGTTATTCTGTTATGAGTTGCTGTAATGGCTTGAGTTGGTTGGCCTCCAGGCAGGAGGTGTTGTTCTCAAGAGAGCACCAGCTGTGTTAGTAGAAGGGGAATAAAACTTTGCCCTAAGTTGGCCGGGATAATTTTTCAGGTTTCTCAGGTGATAGGCAGGACCGTAGAGCTCCAAAGAGTTCATCTTTTGTCTTTAGCTACTTGGCTGAGTAGAGAAAAACCATCAGGTTGGGGCAGGATTCGAAGTGTCTGAGCTCAGACTCTCCTTGCATGGGGCTTGCTGCAGCCACTGTAGGGGATCAGGGGTGGTTCTCAGGCCACTGGAGTTATGCTCTAAGAAGGATCATGGCTGCCTCTGCTGCATCATACAGGTTGCCAGGGAAGTGGGGGAAATCTGGCAGTGACAGGCCTCACCCACCTCCCATGCAGCCAACAAAGCCAGTCTCACTCCTGCTGTGCCCAACCAACAGTGCCGAGATTATAACCAGGCACCTGGTGAACCGGGCTGAAATCCTGCCTCAGGCTGCAAGCCTCCCCTGTGAGAAGGCAAGCAGGGCTTTCAGGCCTGGCCCCTTGCCACCCGCCCACACCTTTGGCTGTGGCTTCTGGGCTCACATCTGCACTTCCTATTTGCCCGCCCCAGATCCTGCTCAGGAAGATTTGTGTTCAGTTGAAATTATTACGAAGTTCAGCTAGAATCTTCTTTCACCCTGCGGCCCCTCCCTAATTCCACTGGTTGCCTTTGCCAAGGACTTGTGATATAAAGACAGGGGTAGCTTCTTTGCGCTGAAATTGGGGACTGGGAGTGCCTAGAGGGCTCTTCCCACTGCTTCTTCTACTTTTATATTTTATTCAACTCCCAAAATTCATTTCAGCTCTAGGTAAGGTTAAATTCTTCTCCTGTTACCGGGATTTTCAAGTTCCCCAGTGGAGATGTGTGTTTGGAGGCAGACTTTTCCCTGTTCACATTTTGGGAACTCACCGTTTTTTGGCTGTTTCACAGAATTTGCCATGGCAAGTCGCTTCTTTCAAAGGGTCTGTGAATTCTTTTGGCCTTCCTAGTATGTTCCTGTGGTGGTTTGTGGAGCAAAAGTTCACAATGTGAGTCTCCATTTGCTGTTCTATTCATCCAAGTGGGAGCTGCATGTTATTCATGTCTCCTATCTGCTATTTTCTCCACACCACTTTCTCTCGTAGTTTTGATTTGCGTTTCTCTGATGATCAATGTTGTTGAGCACTTTTTCATATGCCTCTTTGTCATTTGCATGTCTTCTTTTGAGAAATGTCTATTTAAATCTTCTGTCCATTTTAAAAATTATATTATTAGATTTTTTCCTATAGATTTCTTTGTGTTCCTTATGTATTCTAGCTATAAATTCCTTGTGAGATGTGTAGTTTGCAAATATTTTCTCCCACTATGTGAGTTGTCTCTTCATTGCGTTGATTGTTTGCTTTGCGGTGTAGAAGCTTTAACTTGATGTGATGCCATTTGTCCATTTTTGCTTTGGTTGCCTGTACTTGTGGGATATTTCTCAATAAATCTTTGCCTACTCCAAAGGTAAAGTCACTCTATGTCTTGGAGAATTTCCCCAACATTTTCTTTTAGTAGTTTCATAGTTTGAGGTGTTAGATTTAAGCCTTTAATCCATTTTGAAATGGTTTTTGCCTATGGCAAGACATAAGGGTCTGGTTTCTTTCTCCTGCATGGGGATATCCAGGTTTCTCAGCATCATTTATTGGAGAGACTGTCTTTTCCCCAGTGTATGTTCTTGGCACTTTTGTCGAAAATGAGTTCACCTTAGGTTTGTGGATTTGTTTTTGTGTTCTCTATTCTGCTCTGTTGGTCTACATGTCTGTTCATGCCAGTCCCATGCTATTTTGGTTACCATAGCTCTGCAGTAATATTTGAAGTCAGGTAATGTGATTCTTTGGCTATTGTAGGTTTTTTGTGGTTTCATATACATTTATATAGGATTGCTGTTTCTAGTTCTGTGAAGAATATCTTTGGTATCTTGATAGGGTCTGCATTAAATCTGTAGATTGCTGTGGGTTGTATGGACATTTTAACAATGTTGATTATTTCTATCTATGTACATGGAATATCTTTACATTTTTTCAGTCTTCTTGAGTTTCTTTCATTAATGTTTCATGGTTTTCACTGTAGAGAGTTTTCACTTCTTTGATTAAGTTAATTCCTGTATAGTTTATTATGCTTGTGACTACTCTGAATGGGATTACTTTCTTGATTTCTTTCTCAGATTGTTCACTATTGGCATTTAGAAATGCACCGATTTTTGTTTGTTGATTTTGTATCCTGTAACTGTACATTATTTGTTTATCAGGTCTACTAGGTTTTTTTTTTTGGTGGAGCCTGTAGGTTTTTCCAAAAGTAACATTATAACATCTACAAAGATGGATAAATTGACTTGTTCATTTCAAAGTTAGATGCCCTTTATATCTTTCTCAAATTAATTGGCATACAGTTGCTCATAGTAGCCTCTAATGATCTTTTCAATTTTTGTGGTATTGGTTATAATATAATCTTTTTCATCTCTGATTTTATTTAATTGGGTCTTCTCTCTTTTTTCGTATTCTGGGTTTAAGTTTGTCCATTCTTTTCATCTTTTCAAAAAACTGACTTTTTGTTTCAATGATCTTTTTTAGTGTTTTTTTTTTTAATTTTCAATTATATTTATTTTTCATCTGCTCTTATTTATTTATTTTCTTCTACTAAGTTTGGGTTTGATTTGATCTGGCTTTTCTAGTTCTTTGAGATGCCTGTTTAAGTTGTTTATTTGAAGTTTTTCTAAAAACCTTTTGAAGTCACCCTTACAGCTCTAAACATTTATTTATTTAGACAGAGTTTTGCTCTTGTTGCCCAGACTGGAATGCAGTGGTGCAATCTGGGCTCACTGAAACTGCCTCCTGCATTCAAGCAATTCTCCTGCCTCAGCCTCCTGAGTAGCTGAGAAAACAGGTGTGAGCCACCACGCCTAGCTAATTTTTTGTCTTTTTAGTAGAGATGGGGTTTCATCATGTTGGCTAGGCTGGTCTCAGACTTCTGAACTCAGGTGATCCACCTGCCTCGGCCTCTCAAAGTGCAGGGATTACAGGTGTGAGCCACCATGCCTGGCCAAATTTTATTTTTTACTATTTCTTTGACTGTATCTCATAGGTTTTGGTATATCATGTTTCTGTTTTTATTGGTTTAAGAAAGTTTTCAATCTTCTTCGTAATTCCTTCATTGACCCACTGTTCACTCAGGAGCATATTTTCTTTTTTTCATGTATTTGGATAGTTTAAAAAATTCCTCTTATTATTAGTTTCTAGTTCTATTGTGTTCAGAAAATATATTTGTTATAATTTTATTTTTGAGGAATTTTTAAAGACTTGTTTTGTGTCCTGACATATGTTCTATTCTTGAGAATGATCTATGTGCTGAGGAGAAGAATGGGTATTCTGCAGTCATTGAATAAAATGTTCTATAAATATCTGTTAGATCCATTTCTTCTACAGGGCAACTGAATTCTAATATTTCTTTGTTGATTATCTATTTTTATAATTTGTGCAGTGCTGAATGATGGGTCTTGAAGTCTCCAGCAATTAATGTGCTAGGGTCTATTTCTTTCTTTAGTTCTAATATTTTTTGCCTTAAATATCTGGGTGTTCTAGTGTTTGTTGCATATATATTTACAATTGTTATAACCTCTTGCTAAATGGACCCCTGCATTATATAGTGACCTTCTTTCTCTCTTCCTATAGTTTTTGTCTTGAAATCTATTTTGTCTGATAAGACTACTCCTGCACTTTTCGGATTTTTATTTGCATAGAATATCTTTTTTCATCCCTTTATTTCAGCCTTTGTGTGTCTATAGAGGTGAAATATGTTTCCTATAGGCAGCAAATCACTGGGTCTTGTTTTTTATCCATCCACCTACTCTATGTCTTTTGATTGGAAATTTCCTTCCTTTTACATTCAGTGTTACTGATAAGTAAGAATGTATTCTTGTCTTTTTGTTGTTTGTTTTCTGGTTGTTTCATGCTCTTTCTTCTTTTCTTCCTTCTCATCTTCATTTTAATGAACGTGATTTTATCTTGTGATACATTTTCATTTCTTGATATATTTTTTATTTATCTGTTGTATAGTTTTTGATTTGACATTGCCATGAGGCTTTAAAATAATATAACCCATTGTTTTAAACTGATTACAACTTAACACTGATTGCATAAATAAACCACCCAACAAACAAGATTAGAGAAAACTAAGAGAAAATCTGTAATTTAACTTTGTCTCCCCACTTTTAAACTTTCTTTTTTAAAAAAAATTGCTTTTTTGTAATGGATTTTTGCTCTTGTTGCCTAGGCTGGAGTGCAATGGCATGATCTCAGCTCACCACAATCTCTGTCTTCCAGGTTCAAGCAATTCTCCTGCCTCATCCTCCTGAGAAGCTGGGATTACAGGCATGCTCCATCACACCTGACTAATTTTGTATTTTTAGTAGAGATGGGGTTTCTCCATGTTGGTCAGGCAGGTCTCGAACTCCTGACCTCAGGTGATCTGCCCACCTTGGCCTCCCAAAGTTATGGGATTACAGGTGTGAGCCGCCACACCCGGCTGAAATTTTTTATCTTTATTTTGAATTCTGGAGTAAATGTGCAGGATGTGCAGGTTTGTTATATACATGTGCCATAGTGGTTTGCTGCACAGATCAACCCATCACACCTGGATATTGAGCTCAGCATGCAATAGCTGTTCTTTCTAATGGTCTCTCTCTCCCACACCCTAACTCTGACAGGCCTCAGTGTTTGTTATTCCCCTCCCTGTGTCCATGTGTACTAATTCTTCAGCTCCCACTTATAAGTGAGAACATGTGTTTTTGGTTTTTCATTCCTGTGTTAGTTTGCTCAGGATAATGGCTTCTAGCTCCTTTTATGGCCCTGCAAAGAGCATGATCTTGTTCTTTTATATGGCTACATAGTATTCCATGATGTATATGTATCACATTTTTTTATGCAGTCTATCATTGATAGGCATTTAGGTTGATTCCATGTCTTTGCTATTGTGAATAGTGCTATGATAAACATACACATATGCAAGTATCTTTGTAACAGGATGATTTTAATTTCTCTGGGTAATACCCAGTTATGGGATTGCTGGGTCAAATGGTGTTTCTGGTTCTAGATCTTTGAAGAATAGCCACACCTTCTTCCACAGTGGTTGAGCTAATTTACGTTCCCACCAACAGTGTAAAAGTGTTCCTATATCTCTGCAACCTTGCCAGCATCTGTTATTTCTTGACTTTTTAATAATTGTCATTCTGACTGGCATGAGATGATATCTCATTGTGGTTTTGATTTGCATTTCTCTAATGATCAGTGATTTTGAGTTTTTTTCATATATTGGTTGGCCACATGAATATCTTATTTTGAGAAGTGTCTGTTCATGTCCTTTGCCCACTTTTTAATGGGATTGTTTGGTTTTTTCCTTGTAAATATGTTTAAGTTCCTTGTAGATTCTGGGTATTAGACCTTTGTCAGATGGATAGATTGCAAAAGTTTTCTCCTATTCTGTAGGTTGCCTGTTCGCTCTGATGGTTAAACTTGTTTCTATTTATATTTACTCTTCTGTCAATGTCTTGAAAAGTTGTAGTTATTATTTTTTCAGTTCAACTTTTAATATTACCACATAAGATATATGTAGTGAACATACCACAATTACAGTGTTATAATAGTCTGTGTTCCTCTGTGTACTACCTGTTATCAGTGAGTTTTGTGCCTGGAAATGACTTTTTATTGCTAGTTTATGTTCTCTTCTTTCAGATTGAAGAATTTTCTTTAGTATTTTTTATAGGTCAGGACTGGTGTTGATGAAATCCCTCAGCTTTTGTTTGTCTGGAAAAGTTTCTCTTTCATGTTGGAAGAGTAATTTTTCTGTGTATGATATTCTTGATTACAAGTTTTTCTTTTTCACTTTAAACGTGTCATGCCATTCTGTCCTGGCACATATGGTTTCTGCCAAGAAGTCTGCTGCCATATATGTAGGAGATTTTTTGTATGTTATTTGTTTCTTTTCTATTACTGCTTTTAGTATTCTTTTTTATTCTTGCATTTTGAGAGTGTGATTGTTAAATGTCTTGAGGTAGTCTTCTTTGGGTTCAATCTGTTTGATGTTGTATAACTTTCTTGTACTTGAATATTAATATCTTTCTCTAGATTTGAGAAATTCTCTGTTATTATCCCTTTGAGTATACTTTCTACCCCTGTTTCTTTCTCTACCTTCTCTTTAAGGCAAATGACTCTTAGTTTTGCACTTTTGAGACAATTTTCTAGATCCTGCAAGCATGAGTCATTGTTTTCTTTTTTTCTATTGTCTCTCCTGACTTGTATTTTCAAATAGCCAGTCTTCAAGCTTGCTAATTCTTTGTTCTGCTTAATCAATTCTTCTATTTAAAGACTATGATGCATTCTTTTTTAATGTTAACTGCATTTGATTTCTGCTTAGTTCTATTTACTTACTTGAGTCTCTTTGTTAAATTTATCTGATAAAATTCTGAATTTCTTCTCCATGTTATCTTGAATTCCTTTGAGTTTTCTCAAACATAGCTATTTTGAATTCTAGGTCTGAAAGGTCACGTATCTGTTTTTCCAGGATTAGTCTCTGGTGCCTTATTTAGTTCATTTGGTGAGTTCATGTTTTCCTTATGGTCTTGATGCTTGTGGATGTTCATTGGTGTGTGGGCATTTAAGAGTTAGATATTTATTGTAGTCTTCCTAGTCTGGGCCAGTTTGTACTCATTGTTGGGATGACTTTCCAGGTATTCAGAGGGACTTGGGTTTTGTGATCTACCTTTTTGATCACTGCATCCATATCTGCACAAGGTTGCATCTCAAACCCAGTAAGGTTGTGGCTCTTGCAGACTCATAGACGTATTGCCTTTATGATATCTTGGATTTCATATTCTTGGATTATGTCCAGAATAATTCTCTCACATACCATGTATAGACTCTTGTTCTCTTTTGTTACTTCCCCCCAACAAACAGAATGTCTCTGTCTTCCTCTCTCTCTCTTGCTCTGCTGAACTACCTGGAACTGGGAGAGGGTTGACAGAAGGACCCCCATGACCACCACAACTGCCACATCACTGGGTCAAACCTAACGCTATTATGTTACTGGGTCTCTCCCAAGCCTGTGATAACCACTGCCTGGCAAATCCTATGTTTTCTCAAGACCTAGGGCTTTACAATCAGCCAGGCATGTGTTCTTTCCTTCAGGGTGCCAAGTTTTCCCTAGCCTTGGGTGGGTCCAGAGATGCTTTCTGGTAGTGAGGGCCTGGAGTCAGAAACTTTAGGAATGTAACTGATGCTCTGTTCTCCTGTGGCTGAGCTGGTGCCCAAGCCACAAGATAAAGTCCTTCCCATTTTTCCTCCCCTTTCACAAGCATTGGACTTCCTCTCTATTGCCATCCTCACCCCAGGCTCATGGTGAGTACTGCCTGGCTACTGCCAATGTTCACTCAAGGCCCAAAAGACTCTTCAGTAAGCTTGTGTTGAATGCTACCAGGCCTGGGATTCTCCCTTCAGGGCAGTGGGTTACCTTCTTGTGAAGGGCAGGTCTAGAAATGCTGTCCAAAAGCAAAGGCCTGTAATCAGAGACCCTAAGAACCTGCTTGGTGCTTTACCCTACTGTGGTTAAACTGGTACCTAAGGTGGAAGAGAAAGTCTCCTTTACCCTTTTCTCTCCTTTTCTCAAGCAGGAATTTCTCCTCATAGCCACCACAGGAGGGAATTTGCTAGGTCACCCCTGAATCTAGTATGTCTCATCTCAGTCTCACCCACGTTCCATGGCGAATACTCCTGGCTATCACTGCTGACTAATCAGGGATAAAGGGTTCCCTAATCAGCAGGTCAAGAATACTCTCAGGACTGGGTTCTTCCCTTCAAAGCAGCATGTTCTCTTCTGGCCCAAGGTGTGTTTACAAATGTCATCCAGGAGCTAGGGCCTGTAATTGGGGCCATAGGACTTTGCCTTGTGCCCTGTCCTGCTGTGGTTCAGCTGATATCCAAGTTGCAAGACAAAGTCTTCATTAGTTTCCGCTTTCTCTTCCCCTCAATTGGAAGGAAAGAGTCTTTCTGAAGCTGTGAGCTGCACTGTGTGATGTTGGGCAAGGGGTAGGGCAAGCACTCCCTTGTTTGTCCTGGTTGATGTATCATTAGGACATGTTATCCCCAAGTTCCCTGGCTCTGAGCTCAGGATAGCACCAGGACTTGCTCAGGAATTGCAGTCCTTGAGGCCTAGACTGCTTTTCAAGTTTTTTTAGGGCCCTAGAGCACTCTATCCCACAATGTTGAGTCTTTCCTGACCTCAGGTTCTGACCTCTGGGATGGGCAATTCTCCTCTGGCTAAGGCTAGTCTAGATGCTCCCTCTGTGGGTACCGGCTGAGTTCTGTCTAGTGTTGCCTTCCATTGTTACAGGGCAGCAATGTACTCTGTACTCCAGTGCTAAGTCGCACAATCACTGCACTCTCTCTCCCCCCAAGTGCACAGATTCTGTTTTAATGCCAGCTGCCTACTGCATGGGTGATGTCATCAGTTCGAGACTCTTTCCCTCCCACTTAAGTGCCTCATTCACTGTTGTCAAGTTAAAACCAGGTGCTGTGATTGTTCACCAGTGTTTTGGTTCTTATGAAGTTGCCTTTTTGTGTAAACAATTGTTCAATTTGGGGTTTCTGCAGTGAGGACGATTGGAGGAAGCTTCTGTTCGGTGATCTTGCTCACCCCCTTCTGCTTTATTTACTTTGGAGTTAATTCATGCCACTGCTACAATTAAATTTGATAATGAGGCCAACAAACATATGAAAAAATGCTCATCATCACTGGTAATTAGAGAAATGCAAATCAAAATCACGTTGAGATACCATCTCACACCAATTAAAATGGCGATCATTAAAAAATCTGGAGACGACCAATGCAGGGAGGATGTGGAGAAATAGGAACACTCTTACACAGTCGGTGGGAGTGTAAATTAGTTCAACTATTGTGGAAGACAATGTGGTGATTCCTCAAAGACCTAGAAATAGAAATTCCATTTGACCCAGCAATCCCTTTACTGGGTGTATATCCAAAAGATTATAAATCGTTCTATTATAAAGACACATTCAAACGTATGCTCATTGCGGCACTGTTTACAATAGCAAAGACCTGGAACCAACCCAAATGCCCATGAATTATAGAATGGACAAAAAAATGTGGCCTATATACACCATGGAATACTGTGAAGCCATAAAAAATTATGAGTTTGTGTCCTTTGTAGAGACATGGACAAATCTGGAAACCATCATTCTCAGCAAACTGACATAAGAACAGAAAATCAAACACTGCATGTGCTCACTTTTACGCGGGTGTTGAACAATGAGAACACATGGACACAGGGAGGGTAGCATCTCACACTGGGGTCTATCGGAGGTGGCTAGGGGAGGGACAGTGGGGTTGGGGAGGTTGGGGAGGGATATCATGGGGAGAAATGCCAGATATAGGTGACAGGGGAATGGAGGCAGCAAACCATATTGCCATATATGTACCTATGCAACAGTCCTGCATTATCTGCACATGTACCCCAGAACCTAAAGTACAGTACAAATAGATAAATAAATAAAGTATATTCACAAGTAAAAAAAAAAAAAGAATCATCTCTTGTGCCAGAATTTTCAGTGCTTTGGCTGCACAAGTTTTGCCTTTGGTCAACTGTATGGGAAAAAGTTTAAGTGCTGAAGTAATTATTTCTCCTCAGGTTTCCATCAGATTACTAAATAAGTAAAGATTATTTTTTCTCCACTTTTCCCCTGTCTCTCTCTCCGCAGTATATTTGTAATGAACCCCACCACAAACATTTGAACTCTTGCAAAATGGTTGTCTTACTACCAGGAGTTAATAAGCATCACAAATTTTGTCCTAGCTTCAAGGTTGTTCTTTTTAAAATAGCATTATGGCTTTCAAAATTTCGTAATGGTGCTTTAGGTGAACTAAAACAATGATATCTAGGTAGAAGGGTCATGGAGTAAAACATTAATCCTTTTTGTTCTTAATGTCAATTGGTATTAAGAAAACTTGAGCACAACACTGAAAGTCCCTTCTCCATTGTATAGAAATTGACTTTTAGTCTGTTTCACTTTTATCACCATCAAACATATTGCAAGTAAAATATTAGAAGCACATGGATAGAAGGGATCACAGGAGGTCATCTTGTCTATCCATGTAAGGACTATTTGTGAACTGCCCCAGAAATATTTTTATCAATTTTCTCTTAGTAAATTCTCCAAGGAAAGAAATACACAACCTCCCTTGGTAATATGCTGCAGTAATACCTTCTATTTCCTGTTGTCCTAGACTCTAGGACTAAGATTGCAGAAATCTGACTGACCACTGAAGGATTTCTTTTCACCTCTTTTTTATGGTGAAGAGGGAGATCAGATTCTTGAAACTGTGGAAGCAGAGGAAATCAAGCACCATAAAACACATGGAGAGCCAGTAGTTATCAAATTAATATATATTTCCTAAGTACCCACCGATAAAATGTTCAGCTCTGTAGAGGACAAGGCTTTAGTCTGAAAGAGCTTACAGTCTATTTTGTTTTGAAAAGCTTAGAATAAGTCAGATGATTTTTTTTTTTCTTTTCTACCTCTTTTTTTAGGAAGCATTATGTATATTGCTCCTGCTGTGGATCAGTACACTGTAAGATCATGTAATAAGGGAAATATTCCTATATGAAACTCGAGACTTACTGAATTAAAACTAATTTTAAAATCAGTGTTTTAAATAGTCTTTTTTTTAAATATTTTTTTTTTTATCTGAGGCAGGGTCACACTCTGTTGCCCAGGCTGAAGTGCAGTGGTGCAGTCACAGCTCAGCGCAGTCTCCAACTTCTCGGTTCTAGCAATCTTCCCATCTTAGCCTCTCTAATATCAAGCCTGACTGATTAAAAAATTATTTTTCTAGAAACAGGGCCTTGCTATGTTGCCCAGGATGGCTGGTCTTGAATTCCTGTCCTCAAGTGATCCTCAAGTCTTGGCCTCCCAAAGTGTTGAGATTAGAGGTGTGAATCACTGCACCTGGCCAATTTCTTTAATAAGTAATTCCCTAAAGCTCAATTATTGGGAGTTGTTCATTCATGATAGTTGATGGTGTTATAAATGGAAAAATAATTACATGACATAGCTAATGTAATACCCAAAGCAGTGCCTTTAAAAGGTTCAATTTCAAGAACAATTTGTCATAAAAGTTTAAATTGTACTGCTTGCTGTTGTGGAAGAAACATTGCTGTTTTAGAACCCTGTACTGAATGCTGTGACTTTTTAATGCAGTTAAATGCTAATTTATTAGAAATCTTTGTCATTATCAGTATGCTAATTAACCAGGAAATCCTGTACTGGGGAGTAAAGGGCCTTAGGGAAACGGGTTAACCGCGGTTTCTTCCCATTCCCTAACCTCAGTCACCTTGTAAGATAGAAATGACCTTAACTCTACTTCCTAGGAATGTTAATTAGATTTTTAAAATGTGATTAATAGCAAATACTTTGAATTTCTTTGAAAGAAATGACTTTTTTCATTAGCAGCCCAAAATAAATTTTAAAACCCCAATATGACTACTTTAAAATACAATTTATGAGTCAGGAAGACAAGCTGAGGTACAGGTCATGTGCTTAACCCAAAACCATATAATTGCAGGCAATACTAGGAGTGAATAATGAACAAATACTAGAAGCATCATTACAGGTCACAATTACCCTGTGAGATTAAGATAGTTAACTACATTGTATAGAAACAGTTTATTTTGAGCCTCACTTAGGATTTCATTGCATTTTTCTTGAACTACATTTTTTCACATAATATAATAAATGGATTATGAATAATCCTTTGTTCAGTCATTTTTTGTTTTTGTTTTTGTCAATAGTATTTTTCTTTTTCCTCAACTTTGGAGTTGGGAACACTTTTTTTTCCCCCTAAGTCACTAGAGATACCATGAAGAAGGTGTTATTTGTTTTTGGAGTTTGCTGATTAAAAGCCGACTCAACCTCGGTCTTTTTTTAAAAAAAAGATGATGGATCAGATAATTGTTTGATGAATGATATGCAAAACTAAGATGGCTTTCTCATAAAAATCCTGGACAAGTAGAGACTATATTTCACTCAACACCCAGGCCTTCTTTGAAGCCTTTCAAACCTGAAGTAAGTTCTGCCATCTTCAGTACCATTTTTTTTTTAACCGGCTCTTTAACCATGGAGAAGCATAAATTTTATCTTTCAACAAAAATAAAATTTGATAGGATCTTCAATATTAGGGGAATAAGTGTTTTAGCATAGCCTAGATCAGGAGATTATTTTATTTTTATGTTTTATAATTTAGGGGGTATAAATGCAGTTTTGTTACATGGATATATTACATAGTGCACTCACCACTTAAATAGTGTACTTTATACGCAATAGATAAATTTTCATCTCTCACTCTCCTTCCTCCCTCTCATCTTTAAGAGGCCCCATTGCCTGTTGTTTAACTCTGCATGTCTATGTGTACTCATTGTTCGTCTCTCATTTATAAGTGGGAACATGCAGTATTTGTCTTTCTGTTTCTGTATTAATTCACTTAGGATAATGGGAAGTTGCATCATCCTTTTTATGGCTAAGTAGTATTCCATGGTGTATATTTCTATCACAGTTTCTTTATCCAATTATCTGTTGATGGGCACAGGTTGATTCTGTGACTTGGCTATTGTGAATAACACAATAGCTAGATCCAACTAATTTTATTTAATTAAGACTAAGGAAACACAATGATCCTAGTTGAACTGTTAACCAACATTATGGGTCACTACTAATTATATTGTAAATAAATCCTAGGCCTCAGAAAGAAGAATGATGCTATACCTTGATCTAAGTGTTGGCAGTAAATTATTTTTTCTTCTGAAGAATGAAGTTTCTTTTTACTTTACATAGCTTTCATTTTCGTGGTGAGAACATTTAACGTCTACTCTCCTACCATTTTTCAAGAATACAGTACATCATCATCAACTGTAATCACCATGCTGTACAATAGATCTCTTAAAGTTATTCCCCCTATCTAATTGTAGTTTTGTGTCCTTTGACCAACAACTACCCAACCACCTCCCATTGACACCTCTAAAAATTATTCAGATAGGTTGTTCCATTGTTAGACAACTCTAGTTAATACATACGATTTAAAATTAAACCAAAATGTGCTTCTGTCTAACATCCACCCAGTGGTTTGGATTTTTGTATTCTGAAGTAAACCCTCTCCTTGCTATTAGAACCCTTCACCTATGAAAAGACCCCTGTCATGTCTCCTTGCAGTTTTCTGAAAACAGCTTTTGATTACCTGTCTAAAGACTGAACATTCCCAGTTCTTTCAAACATTCTATATGGTGCATATATTTTATGTCCTTTACCATCTTGGCTGCCAGCTTCTAATTTGAGCCACCCTAATATTTTTAAAGTATTTAATCCAAAAGCTTTCAGTGTAAGTCTTCCATGTAGTCTTGTGTGTGTGTGTGTGTGTGTAATATATATATAGATATATATTATACATATAACATTTATGTATATGTAAATATACACACATAAATTTGTAAAGTTTACATATACATATAAGTATACATAGATAAATTTATATATCATATATACATAAATTCATATATACATATAAATATATGTAAGCAAATATACATAAATTCATATATACATATAAATATATGTAAACAAATATACATATATATTTATATATGTATAAATTTATATATTTATACATGTATCTATTAAAACAAGTGGTATACTTGGATTTTTCTTATGACTGAGACTCTGATGATAATGATGCCTAGAGTAAATGTGATAGAAGGAAGAGCTATGCTTCTGATTCATAGTTAAGTGGAAAATGATTTTCAAATCCCTTGCTTTCTATTGGGAAAGCTTGGGAAGAAGTATTTTTATGATCAGTGGCGTACTCTTGTTGTATTTGACCGGAGCGTAGAAAGTTATCACCAAGACAAAAGTATGCCAGATTGCAGGGTCATTTATTATGCCGGCGACCACAGAGGACTCACGTCTCTCCAACCTGTGGTGCCAAAAGGAGGGTGCCACGATTTTTTATACCCGAAGAACCACCTTGGGAGTGGGGGTGAGGGGCGGGGATGGGGATGAAAAGGTTTCGGACATTCCAAGGGCTAGGGGATTCTGTGATTCACCTCCTGGGTGGAGACAAGGGCGGGGGTCTCCGGATATTCCAAGGGCCAGGGGACTTTTGTCATTCTGTTTGTTACTTCAGTGGTTTACAGAAGTCAAGATACACATTTGTTTACGCATCGTCTGGGTGGTGATAGAAGTCACAGATTTTAGCAGTTACTGATAAGAAAAGGTAAGCAGCTTTACATAGTTTTGCAGAACAAACTAGCAGTTCTATTTACAGAGGCCAAGGACAGTAGTTATTGTGAGGAGAATGGGGCAGCCATTTCAACTTATTTAAAAAACAGTTTTGCATTTTATAAAATAGTTTTGCTCCGGTTCTGGCTCTAGGCCAGCACAATATCACACTCTGACTACATTAACTGGGTGAATTCATTGGATGAATTTGCACAGGCGAGTACCTGTGTACAATCACAGTGAGTTATTAGTGTTAGGGTCAACTGTGGTAGATAGAAAAATGGCCTTCTAGAATTGTTCACATCCTAATCCCTAGAACCTGTGAATGTGGTACCTTAAATGGCAAAAGAGATTTTGCAGATGTGATTAAATTAATGATTTCAAAAAGGTAGATTGTCTTGGAATATTTGGAAGAGTCCAGTGTCATCACAAATTTCATTACAAAGTGAAAGATGGAGACAGGAAAATCAGTATCAGAGTTATACCAAATAGGAATGATTCTATAGATATTTCTGGCTTGAAGATGGAGGAAGGGACCTTGAGCCAAGGAATGCAGACAGCCTCTAGAAAGTGGAAAAAAGAAAGAAAAAAATGATCCTCTCCTAGAGCCTCCAGAACAGAACTGAGCCCTGTCAACACCTTGATTTTAGCCCCAATAAGACACATATTGGACTTTTGACCTCCAGAAGTTTAACATAATAAATTTGTGTTGTTTTAAGCCACTAAGTTTGTGATAATCTGTGACAGAGGCAGTATGAAACTAATATACCAATGTTCAAATTAGTGCCACTTTCCCTGGACATACTACAGGGAATTGAAAATAGGCGGTCCTAGAATATTGCCAGTAATGAAAAGAGGACAATATTTTTATAAGGAACTGTGGAACATTTTTCCAATGATCTGCTCATTTTGCAGTTATGTGGGACTATGAACAGAACCCAAGAATATCTATTTGGCATCACAGGAATTGTGCCTTTCTGCTTGATTTTGTGAGGGAGACACATCATTCTAGGCAGGGTCAGTATTTTGTGGATTATCAGTATGACTTAATCTCTTAATGAATGCTTTTGAACTATGTAACAGAGAGAGTTCTAGAGATAGTTTGGCAGAAGAAACAAAACACAAGCCTATTTTGAAGGCTAATCCCAATGATTTTCTGCCTCAAAGGAGATTTTAAGCAAGTCTTGCTTTTCTACACCTAAGATCTTTGTGAATAAACTAATGTGTCATATTTGTCATTATCTAAGGCAATTAGCATGCTGTGTAATAATTGTCTTATTATTTCCTCTCAAAGCTTTATGAAGAAGAGAAGCCAAAGGAAATTTAGTTTATATGAAAGGTAGTTTGGCATCAGTGAATGACAGATATTAAATGACTAGTCTGAAATGACATATATTAAATGATTAGTCCTGAAATTAAATGACTGGTCCTGAAATTCTTAGAGAGGTAGTAACAGAGTGAAGACTAGAATTTCACTTGTTTCAATGAATATTTTAGATTGTACTGTCTTTCACTAGAGTAAGGAAATATATTCCTAGGTGACAGTTGTTTATGTCATTCATGGTAATAACTTCTGATGTGAAGGGAATTTTTAATGTGATCTTGTCTAAACTCATTTTATACGTGAAACTGAGAGTCAGAGAAAAGGAGGAGCTTGATCAAGATCACATAGTTCACTGGTGACAGCACTAGGAAAACATGCAGTTCTATATAAATTGTTGATATTAAACTAAAAACTAAAATTCATAATTTAAATGGAATCTTCCAAATTATTTACAGAGGTAAAAATATTTTGTGAGGTGGATTAGGGTAGGATAAGTATAACAAATTATCTGATTTATCTAGATTTTTGAAATTTGCAATAGCTGAATTCAATAGATAATTACCAGACCTCTTTTTCCCTTCTTGAGTTGTAGGTCTGGCTTTAGCTTTTACTCTACCTTTTGGTCTATTGGTGGTCATTTTCAAGCTAGAATTTAACACAATTTATTTTTTTTAACATAAAAATGTTTTGCTCTGTTACAAATTGACAAATACTTTTTATCTATATTTTCATTATTATATGTTTGTCTAAAGAACACTTTTATTTCATATCATGACATTAATATTCTGGTTTAACAATATGCATGTGTGTGTGTGTGTGCACATGTGCACATGTGTACCTGTGTGTGTGCGTGTGTCTGTGTGTGTGAGAGAGAGAGAAACAGAAAGAGAGAGAAATTATTGTTATTTTTTCTGAATCTCAGAGTCACACAGAAAACCAATAACAATCTATCACAGCTGTATAGCTGTGAGCAAGTCACCCTTGGCTTAGTGAATCAAGAATAAATGTGCTTGGATTCAAGTTTATTCCTGAGGTAGGCTGAATAAATGGCCCCAAAAGCTGTTCAGGTTCTCATCTGTGGAACCTGTGGATGTACCTTACATGGCAAACAGACTTTGCATGTGTGATTAAATTAAATATAATGAAAAGTGCAGATTATTCTGGATTCTCTGGATGGGCCCTAAATGTAATCATAACAGTCTTTTTAGGAGAAAGGCAGAGGGAGATTTTTTATCATAATGGGAAACAGGAAGCATAATGACGTAAACAAGAGGTTGAAATGATGTGAGGAAAGAGTCATGAGCCAAGAAATGTAGATGGGCTCTGAAAACTAGAAAAGACAAGGAAAATGTAATCTCCCCTAGAGCCCTCAGAAGGAAAGAGTTTTACCACCACTTTGGTTTCGGCACTGACTGATTTCAAGCTCTGACTTTTAGAGCTATGTTGTTTAAGCCACTAAATTTGTGGTAATTTGTTAGAGTGACAATAGGGAAGTTAATAGAGTTGTTGGCTATGCCATTTCTAAATCATGTATCCTTGCTCAATTCACCTAACTCAGTCACTACTTTTGTTCCTTTTAAATAACGGTGGGCTTAGCATTGCCCATATTACAGATCTTTTACGGTTGTGAAAGTTGTACCTGAAATTGTGAAGTTGTACCTGAAATAAATATTACAGATCTTTCATGGTTGTGAAAGTTGTACCTGAATTGTGAAGTTGTACCTGAAATAAATACATTGGACTTTTCTAAAGAATGATATTCTTGTGAAAAACCGGAGCATCAAAAACCAGTTACTGAGTCATTGGTTGTTAGACCCAACACCAGTTAGAAACATGGTGCAAATTTTTCAGTCACTTTATGGATTTGAAATGGCTGCATTTTATTTTGGTCTACAAAAGATTTCCAGATCCATTGCTAAAGCCACGAATTAGTTTCCTATTTAACAGTTGCATTTTCATATCTTTACTTAAAAACAAACAAAATGTTCTGTTCCACACAGTTCTTGCCCCATATGCCCTTACTTTGCTGGGTCTATTTGAGAACAGAGGGTCTGTCTCATCACTTGCAAAACCTTAGAGCTCAAGTCCGTGTGAAGAATGTGCAAAAATTCTTACACTGTTGGGACTGCGGACTGCTTCCTAGCCAAAAGGAAATCAGTTGTCTGGTGTTTTTACATTTGCGTTAGAAATGAGTTCTTTTTTTGCTTGCTATCTTGATAAGCCTCTAAAAGACATAATGATTCCATTTTCTTTTTAAGTTTTAAATAACAATAATGTTTACTTGCAAATACTTTTTAAATAATATAATTTTATCTATTTTTATTTGTTGTTTTTTAATTCTTGTAAGCTGAATGTGCTGTTACATAGCCTAAGCCATGAGTGGGCTAAGTATATTGGTGAACTAATGCCTGAAGTATTAACCCATATGTTAACACACTTCATTTCTTTCTTGGATTTCTGCACTCTCTGGTGAATTTACACAAGTTATTACAAAATAAATTGTGATCACATTGTTTCTTGTTCTCTTATGTATTGCAGTGAGTACTCAGTTTCAGATACCAGGGCTTAAAAAAATAAGTAAAATGATTTCATGTAAGTATGTATGGCCTTTTCTAGTGGTGCTTCATATTAATGGTTTTAAATGGAAAAATGGTCCATGTAAGGAGCCATAGTATTGCCAATTAAAAATGTCAAACTCTGTAATATTTATGAAGAGGTTTATTCTGAAACATATATAAGTGACCAATGGCCCGTGACACAGCCCTCAGGAGATCATGAGAACATGTGCCCAAGGTGGTTGGACTCCAGCTTGGTTTTATATATTTTAGGTAGACATAAGACATCAGTCAATACACGTAACATGTACATTGATTCGGTCCAGAAAGGCAGAACAACTGGAAGCAGGTTCTGGGGTGGGGGGCTTCCAGGTGATAGGTGGATTCAACGATTTGATTTTCTGATTTGCAATTGATTGAAAGAGTTACTATCTAAGGATCTGGAATCAATAGAAAGGAATGTTTGGGTTAAGATAAGTGGTTGCAGAGACTAAAGTTTTATTATGCAAACGAAGCCACCAAGTAGCAGGCTCCAGAGAAAATAGCTTGTAAATGTTTCCTATCAAATTTAAAGAGCTTATTTTATTGGTAATTTTAAAAGGGAAGAAGGTATAATGAGGCACGTCAAGGTCTCCCTTCCCATCATGGCCTGAACTAGATTTTCAGGTAATAACTTTGGAATGTCCGTGGCCAAGAGGAGGGGTCCATTCAAATGGTTGGGGGACTTTGAATTTTATATTTGGTCTACAGTATATAGTTAATTCACATTACTTTGTTCATATGTTTTGGGCATTTAATGTAAATTCATTTCTCAACAAGTGACATTAAGAGCTCTTTGCCACAAATGACTTATAGCTGTGACATATGAGCCATAGCTTGTGAGTTACACACAGCATCTAGAGGGTTTAAGATTTGATATTACTGAAGTTTGGAAATCTTGAATGTCCTGAGTAGAATGACAGTCCTCTTTTAAAAAGAACCTGGAAAATTGGATTGTTCCTTTTTAAAGAAGTCTGTGATCCACTAATGTCTCTGCTCCCTAGAATTCGTGTCCAGGGGTTATAGAGCAAGTGTCCATGATTAAGTGACGTGGAGTTATCAGTAATTAAGGAGATTCTGAAATGAAAAAAGTTTCCTTAGCCTCCTCACAGGATGTGTGATGGGGGTGTGGATCACTTCTTCAGTGTCTCAATGCTTAAACCTCTAGTGCGAGCATGCAGATGGGCAGGCTGTGGGGCTCCGACCCCATGGCAGTGTCTAGGGGTGAATGTTTACAGCTAAAGCCCCAGTGGGTGTGTGTTACTGTATGATCCTTCAGTTTAGCTGTCTGTAGGTGGCTTGTGTTTGTCGGCTCAATTAGATCCTCTGCCTTATCACAAGGACAGTGGGCTTTCTGTATGTCGAGGTTTCTTGCCTTGGTGTACCAGAAGAATCAGATCACATGTGGGCTTGGAGAATGAGGAGAATGTGTGCAAGGTTTTATTGAGTGGAAGTAGCTCTCAGCAGATGGCTGGGGAGCCAGAAGGGAGATGGTGTGTAAAGGTGGTTTTCACCTGGATTCAGGCTGCTCAGTGGCTGGGCTCTCCTTTGACTACCCTGGCCAAATTCCACATCGTTCTGCTGGTTGATGTCTTGCCAGTGTCTATTCGTGTGCTCTTACACTAGTGCGTTCCTTTCAACATCCAGATGCTTGTGTGCTCTTCCACCTATGTGTTCCTCTTGATGTCTAGCTGTTTGTGTGTGTGCCCAGTAGGGTCTCAGGGTTTTTATGGGCACAGGATGGGGGCCTGGTGGACCAAGGTGGTCTTGGGAAATGCAACATTTTGGCAGAAAAACAGAAATACCTGTCCTCACCTAGATTTGTGGGCATAGGCCCAGGAGTGGACCCCTAGTCAGAGACCATGCCCTTCCCTTCCCAGCACTTCCATGCTCCCCTTCTGTATCAATTCTAGGCATGTGTTGTAGTGGAAGGGACATTGAACTTGGAGTATGAAGTTCAGAGGTTGAGTGTGAATTCCACCATTCATATCTGTGTTAGAGGTCCTTTCATTTCTGAGAACCTCAGTGACCTCAACTCAAAAATGACTATACATTAAAATACTACTGCTCTACCTATTCCATGAGGTTGTCATAATGAAAACGATTATATATTCATTATTCACTTATTCATCAACAAGTATATTTTGAGCATCTTCTATGTGCTTGACTTTGTGCTAGGCCCTGAGGATTGAGTGGTGAACAGGATCAACATAGACGTAGCCCCTACTTTTATTAAGTTTACATTCTACTGGAAAATACAGACATTAAAGAAGTAAACACATAAATAAATCTGTAATTATGACTTCTGATAAGTGCCTAAAAGAAAGAGGATGGAATTTAGCATGAGGGTGTAACAATAAACTTACCTTAGATAATGTCATCAGGGAAGATCCCACTCTGGAGGTGATGTTTAAACTGAGTTCCAAAGGAAATAAGAAAGAAACAGGTATGTGATGTGCAAAATAATAATAATAATAATAATGGTAATAATAATAAATAAATAACATTTCAGGCAGAGGGCTAGCAATTGAAAAGACCTAGATGAGGAAATTATCTTGGCATATTTGAGGAACGCATGTGATCCCTGGTGTGGCTAGAACAGGCTGAATAATATGTAACAACATTAGAGGGGAAGTCAGAGGAGAGAGCAAATAAAGCCAGTGGTGAACTTTATAAACTATAAAATCCTATACGACCTAAAGTGGTGGTGGTGTGACTGGCAGTACTATCGTCAATGTGACATTCCTGAGTTCTTTCATCCCTGTTATGTGTGGCCCCAACTAACTCTTGACACATGAAGATAAGTCTGTGGATTCCTGTTTTTATGCTTTGACTCTGAGCTAAATTGGGTGAAAGCTGGATTCTCCTAACTTTGCTTAAGATTAAAAAAAAAGTCTTAGGTTTCTTCTAAATGAGATTTCCCCTAAATGAGATTTTTCATATCTTGTTTTTCCTAATTGGGTCACTGAATGAATCAGGGTGCTCATTAGAACAATATTTTGATATGTAGAAATAAGGCAAATATGTTCACTAGTTGGTGGTCTGTGGCTCTTCAAGGAGAGAAGTCAGAAAAACCAGGTAGGATTGTCCTCGGAAAAAGTTTATGTAGAAATAGATTTAAATACTATTTTAGTAGAAGCCTGTCAGTAAAAGCTTTGTTCACTCTTAATATTTTAGGAAAAAAAAAGTTTCCGCCAATAAGAATGACACATTTCTTCAGATGCGCCTCTAAAACGATGGACTTACAGATAAAGTTTTATTTGTAAATTTGGAGTCAAGGGTATACTCATCACTCCTGACTCAGTTTACCACTTAAAAGAGTTGTGAAGTGTGGTATCATTAGGCTTCTTTTTTAAATGTAAAGAGTCCAATTTAATTTTCTCCATGATGTTAGCCTTTGAAGATGTCAGTATTCATATTAATCACTTTCAGAAGAGAAAAATTAGGATATAATTTTGGATACTTTCTTTTTTAAAATCAATGCTGGCTGAAACTAGTGATCTAAACAAAGTAGTAAACTATGTTATAGAATTTTGTCCTTTGCTGGAAAGCAGTCTACTAACCAATAGCTATTATCAATTTAACTGTATTGCTATCTGTTAAATGGTGATGATCAACTTCGTGATTAACCTGTCAAAATTTTGCTGAAAAATTAAGTATAGTTACAGTCAAAACAGAGTATCCAATTTGTGCAAAATTAATGTGAGCTAACAGTTTTCAAAATGACTTTCTTATTTTTTAGAATACCACTGTGATATAATAAAAATACATATATTTTATCCTTATCCCTGTTTTTTGGCACAGAGATCCTAAAACCCTTGGAATTTCCTAAGCGATAGAGGAGTGTTTCTTTCAATCTACATGTTTTAAGAAGGAAAGTCTGGGTCATTATTTCACAATATGAAAAGTGTTCACATTAAAATGTACAGCTGGACTTCAAAAACACATTTCAGTTTGTACTAATGAGGTGACGCTTGGAGGTGGAGAGGTCAGAGAGCTGCAGGATGGAGGCTGGTCTCCAGAGGGAGGATCTCCATAGAAACCCCTAAGCAACAGGGTTCTAGAAACTTCTGTACGAGTGAACATATCTGCATGCTGGAAGGGGGGTGCAACTTGATTTCACAGGTACAGAGGCTCCGGCATTTGGGACCCTTCTGGGACAAGCCATATGTACCTATTCATCTCACTACTAATTTGTACCTTTTATAACAAACTATGGTAAGTAGAGCGCTTTCCGTAGTCCTGTGAGTTGTTGTAGTGAATTGTCAATCCCTAGAGGGGATAGTGGGAACTCCTGAATTTTTAGTTTACCTGTTAGAAGTGTGAGTCACTAGAGAATCTCACTTTTGGCTGGCATCTGAAGTGGTAACAGTCTTTTGGGACTGAGCCTTTTAACAATCTAACATTAATTCCACAAAGATAGTGTCAAGAATCAAATTATGGGGCACTCACTTGGGAGAATGGAGAATTGGTTGTTGGTGTGGAAGGATGACACATATTTAGCTTCAGGAAAAAATAAGAATCTTTTCCATCTAAATTCCAAGAGTCTTCTTCAGTTCTGGTTTTGTAGCCTTTATCAGCTTCCATAGGTTATAGTGTCAATAACTCTAAGGAGAACCTTTTAGAGCCTATTCAGCTCATTCAGACTCATGGCAAGCCACTAGCAAACTCTAGTTGTAAAAGTGGAAGTTTTGGGTCCTAAAACATTGCTGCTGTAGCAATATTTTCTGGGTCCTATCAAATGAAATTAATAAAATCATTTGTACTTAGCATCATTACTAGCACATAGTAAGTCCTAAATATATATTCATGTTCATATGTATTTATATGCATGTTTTTATGTGTTTCTCTATATGCACACATATCTGTATATGTATGTGCAAGTGTGTGTGTCTACACAGACATCCACACACATATCTCAAAGCCTCAGTAAAATCAGGGATAATAATACTTACCTAGCTGTTATAAAGTTTGAATGAGATAATATGCTTAGCACAGCGTTTAAAACAGTAACTCTTCTAGAGCTATATTTCATATTATCATTTTTATTATTATTATTACAGGTATACCTTGTTACACTCATTTTGTCCCTAAAATATTTTACTATGTACAGCACCTAATGCAAGCTATTTAATTCTCTGTGAAATTGAGATCATAAATAGGGGTAATAGTATTACGTACACATCAGAGAATAGTTGTGATGACTAAAGATGAAGTCCTCGATGTAGATGTTGGGAAACAGCAACCATTCAATAAATAGTAGTGAATTAATAATTATGATGATGATAAGGAGGAGGAAGGATGTCACCTGTCCTCTGGAAAAGAAATGTAGGCTAGCTGCCAGTCTTTCTGAATAGGAAGATTTTACTACTTAGTTGATACTTTCTCTGAATTGTTTCTGTTACTAAATTCAAACTTTTAACATGCCTACCCTGCTCTCCTTTCTCATGCCTTCTCTCTCACACTTCTCTCTCTCTCTCATTCTCTCATGCCAAAGTAAGCTGTTTCTTTGTGAAAGCACCTATGATGTAGTTTAGCTTACTATATTTGAAGTCTAGCTGTACATTTTGATGAACACTTTTCATATTGTGAAATAATCACCCAGTCTTTTCTTCATAAAACATGTAGGGTGAAATCCTCACTATTTCTATGAACCAGCATCTGATCTTGAACTTTTATAACTCACCTCAGTCACTTCACCTGCATCTTGGCCCTGTCAGATCATGTCTTTATTTAAACGTTTGACATTTTGTTCTTTATATGTTTTTGCATGAGTTTTCATTTTGAAAACATTTTTTAAAGAATTTTTATCTCAACTGCTGTGGTTTTAGTGCCTTCTTAAATTTTATGCTGGAGATTACTACTGTCTTATTCCTTTCACTGGAGGGTATCATACAACTGTATGATATACAACTATATGATATGTATGCAAATTGGAATAGTGGGACTCAGCTTTTCTGAGTGTGAATATGGAAATCTTCCATAAGAGTAGATGAATTTTTACTATCTATTGATTGGGAGAACAAATAATAATAATAATAAGCTACAATGAATTTGTTAGCACTTTGAAATGAGTTTGTATTTTAGTTTAAACAACAGCATCTACACATATTGAAAAAAAGTTGTGTGTTTAAGTGCAAGACTTATTTATTCAGTCTATAGACAGTGTTTTGCATACATAGAGCTTTGTAGACCCTTTACAACAACTCTGTTTCTTCCTCCCTATTCTCCATCCCCACAGAGATCTCTGTACCACAGCTTAGAAACCACTGCTGTAAGAATTCAGATATGAGGAAAAGCACTGTGCCTAAAACATGTTTAGAGAAGATAGGACTTTGATATCCATGAGCATTTGAATACCTTGCCCAAAGTTATATATACCAATAACTTAGCAGAGCCGGGATCCATATCCAGAATTTCACATTGACACGACTTTGGAATGAATTTGAAAAATGAATAGGAGAAAAGGAGTAAATGAATGTGGAAAGACATTCTATTTATTGAATGCCTTTGGGTGCCAAGCCCAAAGCCAGGCACTTTGCATTCCTCCTTCATGTAGTTTATGAAGGAGGTGTATTATGCCCATTTTACATATGAGAAAACTGAGTCTAGGAGCATTTGAATACCTTGCCCAAGGTCTTATAGTCAATAATTTTGGAGCCAGGATCCATATCCAGGATTTTACGTTTTCATTGTTCTACTAAGACAAGAAAAAGTCAGCCACTGTTAATGCTGGTAGAAAGTTTGAATTTGGCTGGGCACAGTGGCTCATGCCTGTAATCCCAGCACTTTGGGAGGTTGAGGTGTGCAGATCACGAGGTCAGGAATTCGAGACCAGCCTGGCCAATACAGTAAAACCCCGTCTCTACTAAAAATAATAAAATTAGCTGGGTGTGGTGGCAGGTGCCTGTAATCCCAGCTACTTGGGAGGCTGAGGCAGGAGAATTGCTTGAACCTGGCAGATGGAGGTTGCAGTGAGCTGAGATAGTGTCACTGCACTTCAGCCTGGGCAGCAGAGCTAGACTCCCTCTCAAAAAAAAAACAAACAAAAAAAGTTTGAATTTAAACTGGTAAGTTAGTAGTGAACAGAAATTATAGTTGTTTGCTTTTATACTTTCCTCATTTGATAGGCCCATCTTAACTGCCTCGGTGTTTTTAAATGTTTTGTTGAGAAAGTTTGTGTTTTTTCTAGGCCATCATTAAACAAATTATTTTGTTTTTCACTGATTTATTATTAATATTTAACTCTACTCTCTAGGCTCTATACATAGTCTAGAATAGTCTATTTTTCATAGGGTATCTCAAGCAAGTTGCAAAAACATAGATACTCCCTTTATTGGCCCTTTCTAAATTCTTCAAATTGGATTTGAAAGAGTAGATTCTGATTACAAATAGGTTGTATCAATATGAAAATACCTGGACTTGCACACTTTCTCAAAATAATGAGGTAAGTGTTATAAAATCACTTCTGCATTAAGCATTAATAAAATACAGATGATGAAATGGTTTTCCTCATTTTCTCTTTAGTTGTCTTTCATGATTTTTACAAAGTGAATTTATGCACAGTTCAGTGCAGCTTTTCATTTTTAAAGTATTAATGATTCTTCCAATGTTTTAATAATTTTGCATTTAAATATGGTCAGGATACATGATTGTTAATTACATTTCTTTATGATTTGTGTTATAGCAAAATATTCTCCATTGAGTTTTTGGTGTAACATGGAAAACTTGTCTTCTGTTGTGAAAGTATGTGTACTGTTGAACAGCAAGAGAATTTATGGAAATTTAGAAGTTCTTTGATGAGGCCTAACTGTGTAAATATTCTTTTTTTCAATCCTGTCTCCCACTAAAATCATTAAAACTCTCTGGGTCTTGAGGCGTATGAATTTTTCACCTTGAGGGTAGATACCTGTTAATAGAGGTTTACTAGACATGTTTTAATATCATAAAGGAGTGTAATTCAGGGTTTTGAGCTATGTCCCTTTCCTTTGCCTTTTAGATCTTTGTGATAGTGTCTTAGACTAACTCCAGTGTTTACTGTGGATATTTATGAGCTAGCAATTACTCATGAGACATCTGGGTTTCCATACGCTGTAAAGTTGAACAATTAAAAGCACAAACATTGGATTCAGGATACGTATGTTCAAATCTCATGTAATGGATCAAATGACCATTTAATGATGGTTGTCTAGAGTAGGTTACTTACCATTTCCCTCTTCCCAGAGAGTCTGTTTCTTTATCTGTCAAATGAAGATAATAATGCAACATTATAGATTTATTGGAGAATTAAGAGATAATGTGATGTGCTTCACTCTATGCTTAGTATGTTGTAGGCACTCAGTAGAGGTAAAGGTAACAAAATTATGATGAATAATATTTCAATGTTAGCAAAGAAAACATGCTATGAACTCAAGGATTTAGGATATAGTATGCTTGGCAGAGACCACTATCAAACTCTCCCAGAAAAGTAGTTGTTCTTTTTCTTTTAGAAAGTCTCCAGGTCTTACAACGCAGAGTTTGGAAGGACTGGGGAGAGAAAAGAGGTCAGATAACTTCTGTTTTTAATGATTGGGCTTGCTAGATAGTTCAGTATCTGAAAAGTGAATATGGAAACTTGCCTCAGTTTACAAAAGTAGAATGTAAGAAAGGGAAAGAGAAATAGCGCCTCAAACAATTAAAAGCAACGGTATACTATTTTTCAGGTATGGTATATAGACTCCCCACATCTACCCAGAGAAGTGTTTTAATGCAGATTTCTAGGCCCAGGTCTTGACTTTCTGAATTATATTTTCAGTCGTACTGAGGTGTGAAAATCTCCTGGTATAGAATCTACAAAGAACATAAATTTACAAGAAAAAAAACAAACAGACCCATCAAAATGTGGGCAAAGGATATGAAAAGGCACTTCTCAAAAGAAGACATTTATGCAGCCAACAAACATATGAAAGAAAGCCCATCATCACTGGTCATTAGAGAAATGCAAATCAAAACCACATTGAGATACCATCTCATGCCAGTTAGAATGTCGATAGTTGAAAAATCAGGAGACAACAGTTGCTAGAGAGGATGTGGAGAAATCAGTATAGAAACACTTTTATACTGTTGGTGGGAGTTTAAATTAGTTCAACCATTGTAGAAGACAGTGTGGCGATCTCTCAAGGATCTAGAACTAGAAATAACATTTGACAATCCCATTACTGGGTATATACCCAAATAATTATAAATCATTCTATTTAAAGACACATGCACACGTTGTGTTCATTGCAGCACTGTTCACAATAGCAAAGACTTAGAACCAACCCAGATGCCCATCAATGATAGACTGGATAAAGAAAATGTGGCATATATACACCATGGAATATTATTCAGCCATAAAAAAGGATAAGTTCATGTCCTTTGTGGGGACATGGATAAAGCTGGAAACCATCATTCTTAGCCAACTAACACAAGAACAGAAAACCAAACACCACATATTTTCACTCATAAGTGGGTGTTGAACAATGAGAACACATGGACACAGGGAGGGGAACATCACACACCAGGGCCTGTCATGGGGTGGGGGTTTAAGGGAGGGATAGCATCAGGAGAAATACCTAATGTAGATGACAGAGTGATGGGTGCAGCAAACCACCATAGTACACGTATACCTATGTAACAAACCTGCACGTTCTGCACATGTACCCCAGAACTTAAAGTATATAATAATAAAAAAAAGAAAATCTCCTGGTATAACAAAATAAAGTTGATATGAGTTCAAATTCTTATTTTCCCACATACTAACTGTATTCCTGGCTCCTGTCCTTACGTTTCACTTCAACTCTGCTTTCCACTCTATCCTTTTTTCTCCTTGTTATTATATAACTCAATCAATTAGCTGTGCATATTCAATTAGATAGTTGTGTAGCATGCCATCATTCGGTCTTAAACCATTGGAGTGCTATCACTGGCTCCCCCTACTGAACCTGTACAGTTTTCTAGTTGACAGCTATTTTTAATTTCGTTACCTCTCACCCACACTCTCTGGTCCTGACATGACTTCCAGTTCTTCTCCCTAGTTTCTGTGTGGTCTGAGTTACTACCCTGACCAATCTGATGCCCAGGGTTGTTTGTTTTTTTATAAGTTTACCCAATTTACAGCCCCGATATCAAACTTTAGGGTACAAGTCTGACGCAGAACTTCAGTGTGTATAGTCTACAGACTCTAGAATCGTCCAGTACTTCTCTGTACCCCAGTGCTGATTGTGTCCATATCTAGTTTAATAGGCAAGAGCGCCACATGTGCTAGGTGTGAAAAAATGGACAAGGAGTCGGCATTTAAGCAGAATCTCAAAAAATAAGCAATAATTTTATTTTCAGTGATGAAGAGAACATTCCTGAGAGAGGTAACAGTAAGAGGAAATACATGACTTAAGACTAGTAAATGACTCAGTGTTAGGTTTTCTATAAACATTCCGTTGTTTCTCACAGCCCAGTATGAGTAATACCTGCTTCAAAAATCTCAGAGGGTTACTGTTTAAAATTTTATTTATGAGTGCTCTAGACTTATTAAATTTGGATCCATGGGAATGCAACTCAACAGTCTGCATTTTGAGCAACAGGTGCGCTATTACAAAACAAGTAGCTATATATAACTAAGGATATGTAGCTGAAGACTTGAGAAGACTAAGCCATGTCTTTCTAAAAGGGCTGAAAACTATATAGTTTAGAGAATGCTCACTTTCTCTAAAAAATGGTAGTGTTTGGAATTAGCTTCATGCTATGGAACGAATTACCATTTAAGTTATAATACACAGGATTCTAGAAGAAAGTTGTCTGATCTAAAGTCCAGTAAGTTTGTTGTGTGTGTGTGTGTGAGGGAGGGACAGAGGGAGAGAGAAAGACTGAGGGGTGGAGGGAGAGAGAGAGAGAGAGAGAGAGAGAGAGAGACAGACAGAATAGAATGACAGTGCAGGGAGGCCCTGATGTGGCTTCTAAGTGGCAGGGAACCTTCATTAAGAAAGCAGACACAGCCTAAAGACTTGAAACCATGGAAATCAGATAGATTCCAGTGAAGGGTATGGTAGCGAAAGAAAAGTCAAGTAATGTTATTGAATTAAATTCTTACTTGGATTTCCTGTGGAGGAGGTGGATCAAGATGGTGGAATAGAAGGCTTCACCACTCATCCCCTTCACATGAACACCAATTTAACAACTATCTGCATGCACCCACACACAACGAAAACCAGGTGAGTACTCATAGTACCTGGTTTTAACATCATATGACTGAAAGATGCATTGGAAAGGTAGAAAAAACAGCCTCAAATCACCAGTGTTACCCATAACCCCCTCCCCTAGGAGCAGCAGTTGCATGGTGCAGGGAGCTTCTCTGGGTGCTAGGGGAGGGAGAACTCAGCAATTGTGAGACATTGAACCCAGTTTTGTCCTGTTAGAGCAGAAAGGAAAACCAGACCAAACTCACCGGATGCCTGGCCACAGAAAGAGCATTTAAACTAGCCCTAGCCAAAAGGGAATTGCTGATACTAGCAGTCAGAATTTGAGCTCTCGCAAACCTTGCCACAGAGGGTTAAATTGCTCTGGGTCTTGAAGTAAGCTTGAAAGGCAGTCTAGTCTATATGAGCTTCAACACTAAGGCAAATCCTAGGGCTGAAATGAGTCCAGATACAGTGGACTAGGGGGCACATGATCTACTGAGACAATAGCTGGGATGGCTAAGGGAATGCTGTCGTCACCCCTCCCTTAATGCTAGGTTGCACAGCTCAGAGCTCCAAAAGAAACCCCTTCCTTCTGCTTGAGGAGAGGAGAGGGAAGAGTGGGGAGGATTTTGCCTTGCAACTTTGATACCAGCTCAGCCACAGCAGGATAGGGCACCATCATAGTTGTGAGGCCTCTGTTTCAGGCCGTAGCTCCTGGATGACATTTCTAGACATACCCTGGGCCAGAAGGGAACCCACTGCCTTGAAGGGAAGGACCCAATCTTGGGAGCATTCATTATTTGCTAACTAAAGAGGTCTTGGAGGCTGAATGACCAACAGTGATACCCAGGTACTACATCAAGGGCCTTGGTTGAGTCTCTGAGTGTCGGCTTAAAGTACCCACTTAGCTGGCCACAGGAGGGTAGATCATCAGGCAGCCTCTTGGAGTCCCTGATTCCAGGACTTGACTCTTGGATGGTATTTCTGGACCTGCCCTGGGCCTGAGGGGAGCTCACTGCCCTGAAGGGTGAGTCCCAGGCCAGGCAGCATTAACCACAAGCTGACTTAAGGGCCCTTGGGCCTTAAGGGAACATTGGCAGTAGTCTGGCAGTACTCTCCGTGGCCTATGGGTGGCAGTGTTCACAGGGTGAGGCACCTCTGCCTTTGGAAAGGGGAGTGAACAGTGGGAAGAATTACATCTTTTGGTTTGAGTGCCAGGTCAGCCACAGTAAAGTAGAACACCAGATGGACTGCTAAGATTTTTGACTCTATTCTCTGCCTCCTGCACAACAGTTTAGAATCCATCTGGGATGTGGGGGAACTCACCACACTGAGGAGAAGGACACAGGCCAGGCTGGTTTTGTCACCTGCTAATAGAAGAGCCCCAGGGCCTTGGGCAAACAGGCAGTAGCCAGGGAGTGGTTACAGCAGGCCTCAGGTGAGACCCAGTGGTATGTTGGCTTCAGGTCTGACCCAGTGCAGTCATAGTGGCCATTGTGGTGGTGGCCACAAGGGGGTACTGCAGGAGAGAGAGAGAGAGAGAGAGACTCCATTGCTTGGGAGAATGTAAGGGAAGAGAACAAGAGTCTCTACCTGGTAATCCAGAGAATTCTCCTGGAACTTGTCCAACAGTGTCAAGGTGATACCTCTATGAGTCTGCAACAGCCAAAGCATTGCTGGACTTGGGGTGCCTTCTAAAGCACTTGCAGCTTGGATCACAAACCCAATTTATTTTGAATAAAATAGATTGGTACAAACAAGCTCAGACATTGAAGACCACAAGAAAGCCTAACTCTTTAATGCCCAAATGCCAAAGAACATCTACTAGCATCAACACCATCCAGGGAAACATGACCTCATTAATGATTAAATAAGACACCAGGGCCCAATCCTGGAGAAACAGAGAACTGTGAACTTTCAGGCAGATAATTCAAAATAGGTGTGACGAGGAAACTCAAAGAAATTCAAGATAACACAGAGAAGGAATTCAGAATTCTATCAGATAAATTTAACAAAGAGATTGAAACAATTAAAAAGAAACATTCTGGAGCAGAAAATGCAATGAGGATACTGAGAAATGGATCAGAGTTTTTTTAAAAGTGGAATTAGTCAGACAGAAGAAAGAAGTAGTAGTTTTGAAAACAGACTGAAAATATAGTCAGAGGAGACAAAAGAAAAAAGAATTAAAAAACGATGTAGCATGCATACAGAATCTAGAAAATGGTGCAAAAGAGTCTAAAAGTTACTGGCTTTAAAGAGGAGGTAGAGAAAGAGACAGGCGTAGAAAGTAAATTCAAAGGAAAAATGACAGAGAACTTCCAAAGCAGAGAAAGACATAAATATCTAATACGATAAGCTTGTAGAACACCGAGCAGATTTAACCCAAAGAAAACTTCCTGTAGGCATTTAATAATCAAACTTCCAAACATCAAAGATAAAGAAATGGTGCTAAAAGCAGCAAGAGAAAATAAATAACATGATATGGAGTTCCAATGCATCTGGCAGCAGACTATTCAGTGGAAACCTTACAGGCCAAGAGAGAGTGGCATGACGTATTTAAAGTGCTGGAGGAAAACAACTTTAACCCAAGAATAGTACATCTAGCAAAAATATCCTTCAAACTTGAAGGAGAAATATTTTCCCAGACAAACAAAAGCTGAGGGTTTTCATTAACACCAGACATGTCCTACAGGAAATGCTAAAGGGAATATTTCAATGAGAAAGAAAATAATGATAATGAGCAAAAAGTAATCTTCTGAAAGTACAAAATTCACTAGTAAGAGGAAATACACATAAAAGCACAGATTATTATAACACTGTAACTGTGGTGTATAACACTCTTATCCTAAGTAGAAGAACTAAACGATGTAACAGTCAAAAACAATGACTACAGCATCTTTTGGAGACATAGACAATACAGTAATATGTAAATAGAAACAGAAACTTAAAAAGCAGGGGGATGCTGTTAAGGTGTAAAGTTTTTATTAGTTTTATTTTGCGTGTTTGTTTCTTCATGCAAACAGTGTTATTATTAGCTTAAATTAATGGTTTATAAGATAGTATTTGCAAGCCTCATGGTAACTTCAAATCAAAAAGCATACAGTGAATATACAAAAAATAAAAAGCAACAAACTAAATCATATCACAAGAAAAAAATCACCTTGACTAATGGAAGACAAGAACAAAAGAAAGAAGGAATTGAAGATCACAAAACAACCAGAAAAGAAATAACAAGGGGCTGGGCACGGTGGCTTACACCTGTAATCCCAGCACTTTGGGAGGCTGAGGTGGGTGGATCACGAGGTCAAGAGTTCAAGACCAGCCTGGCCAAGATGATGAAACCCCATCTACTAAAAATACAAAAATTATCTGGGCGTGGTGGTGGGCGCCTGTAATCCCAGCTACTGGGGAGGCTGAGGCAGAGAATTACTTGAACCAAGGAGGTGGGGATTGCAGTGAGCCGAGATCATGCCACTACACTCCTGCCTGGGTGACAGAGTGAGACTGTGTCTCAAAAAACAAAACAAAACAAAACAAAACAAAAACAAATAACAAAATGGCAGGAGTAAGTCCTTACTTATCCATAATAACATTTAATGTAAGTGGACTAAATTATCTAATCAAAAGATATAAAGTGAATGAATGGACATATTTTACCTCTAAAGGTACATATAAACTTAACTGTTAAATTTTAAAATAACTGAGTATAATTGTACTGTTTGTAGTACAAGGTATAAATGCTTGTGGAGATGGACACCTGCTTTTCTATGATGTGGGGATGGATGCTAGATTCTCTATGATGTGATTATTAACATTGGATGCTTTTATCAACATCTCATGCATGCCAAAATTATATATACCTACTATGTGCCCACAAAAATTAAAAATTAAAAAAATAACTAAATAATTCTTACTTGATTATATACACTTATTTTATATATATTCTTATATATTTATATTAATAATCATAATAATTTATGAGGGTAAGAACTCATGTCCCTCTTTTGGACATTAGGAAACTGAGGCCTTGAGGATTTAAGTGATTTTGCTTATTACCTCATGTCTAATATGTCAAATAGTCAAATGGTGAAACAAATTTGACTCAGAGTCCAGTATTATTATTAATACACCGCACTGTCTCCCTCACCTATTGAAATGACAACAGTAATAATGACAACTGACATTAATTGAATGCTTACCACGTCAGGCATTTTTAAAGCACTTTATTATTTAGTCATCTTTATTGAGTTCCTTTTTTCTACCAAAGTTGGTTTCCATTCTTGACTTCTAAAATCCTTGTATCCAACATATGTCTCTTCCATGCAAGTCTCCACAATTCTTTAGGAAATACAGATCAAAAAATGTAGGAAAAACATCCAAGAAAAAGGATTGGTGGGGGGACACTTATAAATTATGGGACGGGATAGATTATGTTCGTTTGGGACTATGTTCATGTAGTTGTTGCTGTCAATCAATTGTAGGGCTGTAGTTAAGTATAAGGTATCACCTAAGCTAACATTTAAATGTTAGTTTACAGTGTACATTTCTATGAAAAATTTTAGCTGAGCCTCCTATTTTATGAACTGTAGGTTATTATGCCAGCATGCAGCATGTAATGTCATGCTTGTTGCCCCAAAGTGTATTTATCATCTTTGAATTGTTTGCCTTCTCAAACCTGACAGCCAGAGAACAAAAACCAGTTGTATGTAGCAGTTATATCAGCAGGTAACTGTGGGAGTAGAAGGCAAAAGAGTAGAAGACAATTTAATGTCCAAAGTAAATTGAGACATTGCATCAATTTATTGATTGTTCATGCTTCACCGTGTGAATAACCATTATATTTATATTATAAGTTACCACCTCTTAACTTGTAAATATAGAAATTACTGAATATATCATCTGGTTTCAATCTTCTGCATATGGGTAGCCAGTTATCCCAGAAACATTTATTGAATATGAGGTTCTTTCCCATTGTTTATTTTTCTCAACTTTGTCAAGGGTCAGAAGACTGTAGGTGTGCAGTTTTATTTTTGGGTTCTCTAAATTTTTTCTTTTTTTTAATCTTAGTCAATGTGTCTGTTTTAGTACCAGTACCATGCTGGTTTGATTATTCTAGCCTTATAGTGCAGTTTGAAGTCAGATAATGTGATGCCTCTGGCTTTGTTGTTTTTGCTTAGGCTTTCTATGGCTATTTGGGCAATATTTTGGTTTCATATGAATTTTAGAATAGTTTTTTCTAGTTCTTTGAAGAATGTTGTTTGTAGTTTGATAGCAGTAACGTTGAATCTGTAGATTTCTTTGGGCATTGTGGCTGTTTTAACAATATTATTCTTCCAAATCAAGAGCATGGAATGTTTTTTCATTTGTTTGTGTTGTCTTTGATTTCTTTGGAACTGTTCTGTAGTTTTTGATATAAAGACGTTCCCATTTTTGGTTTGATGTGTTCCTAGGTATTTTGTTCTTTTTGTGGCTATTGCAAATGGAATTGCATTCCTTACTTGGCTCTCAGCTTGGATGTTATTGTTGTATACTAGTGCTACTGATTTGTGTATGTTGATTTCGTATTATAAAATTGTACTGAAATGGTTTATCATTTTCAAGAGGGTTTTGGAAGAGTGTTTAGGGTTTTCTAGGTATAGTATCATATTGTCTGTGATGAAAGATTATTGGACTTTTTTTCTATTTGGATTTTATACATTTTATACTTTCTCTTGCCTGATTGCTCCGGCCAGGACTTCCAGTACTATGTTGAAAAGGAGTGATGACAGTGGGCATCCTTGTCTTATTGCAGTTTTCAAGAGAAATGCTTCTAGTTTTTGCCCATTCAGCATGATGTTGGCTGTGGGTTTGAAATAGATGACTCTTTATTTTGAGGTTTGGTTCTTTGACACCTAGTTTCTTGAGGGTTTTTATCATGAAAAGATGCTGGATTTTATTGAAAGCTTTTTCTGCATCTATTGAGATGATTATATGGCTTTTGTTTTTTATTCTGTTTTTGTTGTGAATCACATTTATTGATTTGTGTATCTTGAACCAACCTTGCATCTCAGGAATGAAGCCTGCTTAATCGTGGTGTGCTAACTTTCTGTTGTGCTGTTGGCCACAGTTTGCTAGTATTATGTTGATGATTTTTGTGTCTAGGTTCATCAGGGATATTGGCCTATAGTTTTCTTTTTTCATTGTGACTTTGCCAGGTTTTGGTATTAGGGTGATGCTGGCTTTTTAGAATGAGTAGAGAGATGTCCTTCCTCCTGGTTTTGGGAATACTTTCAGAGGAATGGGTACTAGTTCTTTAGTAGAATTTGGCTTTGAATCCATCTGGTCCAGAGATTTTTTTTGGTTGGTAGGTTTTTTTTTTTAATTGCTGCTTCAATTTTGGAACTCAATATTTGTCTGTTCAGGGTTTCAGATCCTTCTTGATTCCCAGTCCTAGAACGTTGTGTGTTTCCAGGAATGTATTTATATCCTCTGGGATTTTTAGTTTGTGTCCATAGAAGTGTTCACAATGGTTTCTGAGAATCTTTTGTATTTCTGTGGGGTCATTTGTAATGTCACCTTTGTCCCTTCTGATTGTGCTTATTTGAATCTTATGTCTATCTTTGTTAATCTAGTTAGTGGTCTATTGGTCATTTTTATCCTTTCAAAGAACTAACTTCTAGTTTCATTGATGTTTTGTATTGACTTTTAGATCTCAATTTTGTTTGGCTTTGCTGTAATTTTAGTTCCTTTCTTCTGCTACCTTTGGGGTCACCTTTTTCCTTTTAAAAAAAAATCCCCTAGGTGTGATGTTACTAACTTTTTGAGCTAGGCATTTAATACTATAAACTTCCCTCTTAACATTGCTTTTTCTTCATCCCAGAGATTTTGGTATGTTGTGTCTCTTTTTGCATTTACTTCAGATAATTTATTGATTTCTGCCTTAATTTTATTGTTTACCCAAAAGTTGTTCAGATGCAAGTTGTTTAATTTCCTTATAATTGTGCTGTGTTGAGAGTTCTCTTTGGTATTGATTTTTACTATTTTTCAACTGATCTGGGAGTATGGTTGGTGTGATTTTTATTTCATTTGAGTTTGTTTAGACTTGCTTTATGGTCAAGTATGTGGTTTATCTTGGAGTATGTTTTATGTGCAGATGACAAGAATGTTTATTCTGTGGTGTATTAGTGGAGTATTCTGTAGAGGTCTATTAGTTCCAATTGTTCAAATCTTGAATTTATGTTCAGAATGTTTATTTTCTACGTTGATGATATGCCTAACACTGTCACTGGGGTGCTGAAGCCCCCTACTATTATTGGGTGGCTTTCTAAGTTATTTTGTAAGTCTAGAAGTACTCGTTCTATGAATCCGGGTGCCTGATAATTTGGTGTATATATATTTAAGATAGTTAAGTCTTCTGTTATATTGAATTCTTTATAATTATGTAATGCCCTTCTTTGTCCGTTTTTATTGTTGGTGATTTAAAGTCTTTTTTTAATTTCATATATGAATAGTGACCTTTGCTGTATTTTTCTTTTTTCTTTGCGTGGTAGATATTTCTTTAATCCTTTATTTTGAGTCTATAGGTGCTGTTACGTGTCAGATAGGGCTCTTGAAGACAGCAGAGAGATGGTTCTTATTTTTTTAAACCAACTTGCCACTCCATGTCTTTTAACTGGAGCATCTAAACCATTTACATTCAAGATTAATATTGATATGTGAGGTTTTCATCCAATCGTGAAGTTCTTAGCTGCTTGCTTAGTAGTTTCTATTGTGTGGTTGCTTTCTAGGGTCTGTGGGCTATGTTCTTAAGTGTGCTTTTGTGGTAACAACTTTTGTTCTTTCATTTGCATGTTTAGAACTCCCTTTAGGATCTCTTGTATGGCCAGTCTAGTGGTAACAGATTCCCTTAGTGCTTACTTTCCTGGAAAAGATTTTATTTCTCCTTGGCTTATAGTGTTTAATTTGGCAGGATATGAAATTTTCAATTGGGATTTCTGTGAGAATGCTGAAAATCAGTCTCTGATTTCTCATGGCATGTAGGTTTTCTACTGAGAAGTCTACTGTTAGTCTGATGGTGTTCTTTTTGTATTTTATCCTATATTTTTCTCTAGTTGCCTTTACATTTTTCTCTTTAGTATTGACCTTGGAAAATTTGGTGACTATACGCCTTGATGATGTTTGTTTTGTATAATAGCTCAAAGGTCTTCTTATATTTGGATGTCATCCTCTGTAGCAAGATTAGAGGAATTTTCTTGAGTTATTTATTCAAATATGTTTACCAAGGCGTTTACATTTTCCACTTCTGTCTCAGGAATTCTAATAAAGTTTGGTCACTTGACATAATCCCATGTTTCTGAAAGACTGTTTAAGTTTTTTTTTTTTTTGTCTGATTGAGTTATTTTGAAAGACTGATCTTTAAACTCTGAAATTATTTATTTTCCTTGGTCTATTCTTTTTTTTTTTTTTTTTTTTTTTTTTTTTTGATTGGGTTTTGCTCTT
>NW_022437015.1:7503254-7554282 GCF_009761245.1 Sapajus apella
GCCCCAGCCTCCTGAGTAGCTGGGATTACAGGCACGCGCCACCATGCCCAGCTAATTTTTTGTATTTTTAGTAGAGACGGGGTTTCACCATGTTGACCAGGATGGTCTCGATCTCTCGACCTCGTGATCCACCCGCCTCGGCCTCCCAAAGTGCTGGGATTACAGGCTTGAGCCACCGTGCCCGGCCTGGTCTATTCTTTTAATAAATCTTTCAGTGGTATTTTTGAAATTCTTTAAGTGACTTTTTCAATTCCAGAAGCTCTGATTGTTTTCTTTTTAGGATGTTTCTCTCTTTCTTCATTTCGTATATTGCCTTTAGGAGTTTCCTTGTGTTGATTTGATTTTTAACCTTGTCTTGGATCTCTTTAGCTTCTTTGCATTCCATGATTTGTATTCAGTATCTGTAATTTCTGATTTTCCATTTTGTCTAGGGTTCATTGTTGGAGAGCTAGTGTGATCCTTTGGTGGTGTCCTACATTCAGATTTTTCATGGTGCCCATATCATCGCACTGGTTTCTTCTTTGAAGAGACTTGTACTTCTAATTCTTATAATTATTTTTCTTGCGGGTAGGCTTTTTTCCTCTTTCTTTCCCTATACTATTATTGGTTATTTTTGTCTTGTTTTTTTCTCCCCCATCTCTAGTGGGTGTGACTGTAGAGAGTGCTGGGAAGGGTATTTTGGCTTTGCTTCTATAGCCCTATGCGTGTCTGTCAGCAGGTTTTATATTGTGCTATGCAGATAAACATACAAAACAGTTGATGGCACTTACAGATAAAAGCTGGCTGCACTCAACACAGCTAGGTATATACCTGATTCTTGTTTACTGAGAGAGTCTTTGTTGCCCAAGAACATTGGCTGATTCATGAAGTGCATAGTGGTCTGAGCTCCCTCCAAAGCCCCACATGTGTATATGGGGGGCAAGATGGGCAGGGCCAGACTGGGCAGGTTCCCTGATGGTAGGCCCAAGCCCCAGCGCTGATGGAGTATCCAGTGGATAGCCACCAAGCACCCTGAAGTGTGCCTAGGCATGGAGCTGGGAAACCTCCTAGGCCCCAAGTTTTCTACACAGGACTGGGGATGTCCTAAACTCCTAATCCAGGAAAGTAGGTGCTCTGAATGCCTGAGGATCTGCCTGGGCATGGAGTGGAGAAGATCCTCCTATATCAAGATATCTGCACAGGAGGTGTGGGGTGACTCAGGCTGCTGAACCAGGCAAGCAGGTGTTCGGAATGCCTGAAGATTTACATGGGCATGCAGCAAAGAGGGCCCTTCTGCACCTGCATCTCTGCACAGAAAGGGTGGGATTGCTCAGGCCACTTATCCAGGCAAGCTGGTACTCTGAATGCCTGGAGAATTTCCTGGGTATAAAACAGAGAGGGCTTCACTACACTATGATCTATTCTAGGAAGAATAGGGTAGGCCAGGCTGCTGAACCAGGCAAACAGGTGCTCCGGCTTCTGGGAAATCTGCCTGGGTGTGGAGTGTAGAGGGCTCCACTGGACCAAAATCCATGTTCTTAAAGGAGGGGATGGCTCAGACTGCTGGTTCTGGCAAGTGAGTGCTCAAGATGCCTGGTTTTCTGCCTGGGGGTGGAGCAGAGAGGGCCGTGCTGTGCCACGATTTCCGTGGACCAGGCTGGGGCACCCAGCAATGGCCCACACAGACTAGTTCCAGGCCAACAAGCTGGCCCTGGCTGTTAAGTCTTGTTGTCCAGAGGAGACAGCAGCTCTAGTAGTTCTCTTCCCTACCCAAGCATGTGACAGGTAAGAGCACAATTCCAGTGCCTACTGCTGAGGCACTTTTCACAGTTTTGGCTGTGGAGACCCCCTACCCCCTTCAATCTCTGGCAAGAGACTAAAATGCCTATGTGGTGTGCCACCAGGTTGCTAAAAAATGACTGGCTTTTTATGCACCCAGATTAAAAATTGTATTCTGCTCTTAGTCTTGGGTATGGGAAAATATCTGCAGCTTTTCCTGGTGTCTTTCCCTCACAGTGTCTTCAAGCCTCTTCCCATGTTAGCTCCAGGAGTTGAGAGAAATAAATCGCTGTCCATTGGCCTGGGTTGCTTGGATCCCCAGTGGAAAGATGAATCCTACGGGGAGGCTCTCTGCCTCTCTCATGTACTTTTATCACTTTTATTTTTTCTCACTTTTATCAGCTGTATGTGATCAGAGGGGCTGTTTGCTGACATTCTTCTTCTAGGGATCTGAGATGTCCCTCACAATTCTGGTGGATTCCCATTTTCCTTCTTGAAGTAAAGCTCACAGAGTTTATCTATGTGCACTATGATGTTATTTCCAAGTGGCTGAGGCATGCTCTTATATGCCATCTTGGAAAAAAAAAAAAATCTTAGCTATCTTTATTGCTGTTCCTCTGACACCTAAAAAAAGTGTCAAGCACCTAAAAAGTCTCAGCCCAATAGTTGTTAAATGAGTGCTTGATTGGACAATTGGTAATTCTTAATCTTTCCTAACCAATTCATCAACAAATCTTATTCGTTATTTTAACCATGTCTCTTAGAGAGTAAATTTCCTCCGCATTTTTACAACTTATATTGTTCCCTTGACCGTTGTTTTTTCAGACGTAGATTAAACAATAATTTCTTAACTATAGTCTGTTTTCAACCTATCTTGCATACTTCTATTATACTCGTTTTCCTCAAACACTGTTTTCCTTGTCCCATTTTATTGCTTAAAAACCTTCTCTAAATGTGTTTCGGTTCAAAATAAAAGAAATAGATGAAAAGCATACAGTGCTTTGTTAAGGTTAAGTCTTTCTGTTGCTCATTGAACTACAATAATCACCAGCAATTCTTCCACGCTAACTTACTTAAAGAAGGAGATTCTTATTTCCTTACTAAAACACTTACAGATCGTCCATTATAGTCAGCCTGATAACCTGATAAAAGCTCTGGAACCCCTTCCCAAGGACATCCACATACACATTTTATTAGGGAACTCACGAACCCTGTTAATAATCCCTTTTATAATGTGAACTTTGCAATTAAGCATTCCATTATAGAATATCTTATATTTCTGCAAAGTTTTGCATGCCTGTAGTTTCCCTTCCTATGTAGTATTTTTGTCTTCTCTTGTAGTCGCCAGAACACTGCTGGGCCCAAAACAAGTACTTAATAAATACTTGCTGTCCTGACATACAGACGGTTATCCGTTGTGTTTTTGTGAAAAAGCTAAACTCTTATTCAACAAAGTGATTGAAAGAAACTAGAAAGTAACTAGGCAAGTAATTAGGAATAACAGTCTATGGCCATACCACCCTAAACGCACCCGATGATCTCGGAAGGTAGGCAGGGTCGGACCTGGTTAGTGCTTGGATGGGAGGAATAATATAGATGAATTGAAATGTTAATCTTAAAAACATGCTATAAAGGGGTAGCACAAAGGAATTTTGGGGGGCGTAATTAAACTGTTCTGGATGATAGTTATATGACTACATGCATTTATTAAAATTCATAGATATGTACAACAAAAAAGTGAATTTCGCAGTGTATAATTTAAAATAAATTTTAAAAATATTTTTAATACACTGAAGGTTTTAACTTATTTTTTTTTTTAATGCAGTATACTAAGTAGCATCTTGTCTCTGTGTTCTGGAGTTATGGACTTGCTTTTTCTTTCTTAAAAATAGTCTCAGCTTTAATGATAGGTGATTATTTTCCTTCCTACTCACAGGCATAATACTTTGGTATAACCCAAGTTTGATGTTGTACTCTAACTCTATCCTCTTCTTTTTCCTTTTCCACATTAAAAAAAACAAAAAAACAAAACAAAACAAAACAAAAACTATTAAGTATAGTTGATGAAATTATGCCTTTATTAATATACAGCAGCCTCATTTTTGTAAAGTTTACCAAATTCAGTTATTTTTTTTCTCCTCAGAACAAACTTTCAAGATCAAAATCTTGTTCTTCATAAAGCTGCCATAGGTGCAATAAAAATGCAGAATTTAGACCTTAATTTAAGCTTTTATTTATTTTTCTCAGTAAATACTATTCGCAGTCATTAGCCATTTTTTCCTTCAGTTGTACTAGTAGATAATAGGCACTAGGCATTCATTGAATGTTTCCAAATATACCTGGTCCCCCTGTTGGATGGAAAAGCTAGAGAGCTTCATTTTGTGACCTGATACCCTGCTGGATAAGCAAAGACCATGGAAATTTCCTTTCCAGACCAGACCATTTATAACTTCTTGGCTAAGAAGTTATTAGGGTTGGTGAGGCCCCTATCCTGGGCTAGGTTACATGGCAAGTTTACTATACAATACGTTAGACATTTTGATAGAAAAGAGCAAAATAATTGCAGCTGTTCTTTGAACGGAAACTTGTAACATTACAAATAAATTCCATCTGTGTCTGCACAGGTAGTAGTTACAAGAAATTTTCTAGCCTTAACTTTTGGTCAAACTGGCTACACAATGTTGGGCTAAGAAAGACTGGTATTTCCAGACCTTCATTAATCATACCTGCATGCAGGTGAACCACAAAATTATATTGACCAGAAGTTGTGATAAGAATTGTACCCTGTTTAGCAGATGTGTGTTTATTTAGGAAATGAATGTATTCAGCACAACCTCAAGGAAAATATATCCAAAAACACACCATCATGTAGAGAGTTTAAAAAAATACTGCTTTAAATTATACCACAGCTTCTAATCTTAAGTTTGCGAAATTTGTAAAAAAATCCTGCCGATTTTTAATGAAAACTGCATAATTAAAGAAACCTCCCAAGACTTTTCCCAAGTCAAGGGACAGCCAACTCTCTGCTAATTATTGTACACTAATTTGGGCGATCTGAGACACTATGAAAATTGCTTGTATTTTAATGGATTTTATGCAATACCATTTAAAATATATTTTTGATTTAAGTTCTAGACTTAAAGAGAAACAAATGCTGTAAAATGTATCAGACAATATTTATTTGAATAACTGCTTAAAATTCGTTTTAACTCTTGAAAATAATTTGATAGTTTAATACTATAGTTTTCTCTTTATTAGTTTAAAACCACTTTTTTTTTCCTGTTAGCTTCCCCTTTTCAATTTTTAGGTTGAAAAATGTTCTGATTGCTTAACAAATTAGTTATTACTATTTTTTCTATTTATGACTTAATTCTTTAATTTCCGCTTACATAATATGGTGGTAATGTAATATCCGAGGAAGTTAGAAGGAACTCGCCACACTCTGAGTTCAAATTATGAGTACTTTATCGAGCCAGCGACAGAGAGTCAGCTAGAGCTAAAAATCTCTCGGCCCTGAGGAAGGGGCTTGATTTCGCTTTATACTTTGATTTAGGTAGGGGAGGGGGCAGCCTAGCTGAGGCGGAATTTTACAGAAGCAGAACAAACAAGTTAGTAGGAGGCAGCTGGTAACCACGGGGCAGGTTCCCAGGATTGTCGGTTGAGAAGGGTATTTCCATACAATCACTATGGGGTTCGCAGGGGGAACTTTCCATACAATCATTGATTACCAATGAAGATATTCACAATAGCAGATAGACTTGCCAAGGAGGATTTGGCTACAATGGTTACAGGTACTGTGAACAAGTGTGAACCACTCTTAATGATTCAAAGCTTTGAGTGCAGCTTGACCCAGTAATGTACTTGAGGGGCTGCGGCGAGGAGGGAGAGGCTGGAGACAGCTTGTCAGGTTTGCAGCTAAGACGGAGTCAGGGTAACCCAGGTTAGGTTATTACAGTAAAGATCATGACTTCTAAAGTTGAGCTGTTTAGTTTGAATCTCTGTTCCACCATTTTCTCAGAACAGAAAGTTAACTGCTCTGAGAACTGTTTTCTCATGAATTAAAATGAGGCACAGTGCTTAGTGTCATGTCTGGTATATAAGTATTTCAAATATATAATTCTCATATACATTTCACTGAAGTATGGCAAATTGAAATTCAATGTCCCACTAAAGTTTAAACATTCGAAAACAGAAATAGTATTTTCTACTTTTTTGCTCCCTGAAAACCCAGGCTGTGGAACCAGAACTAACCTACAGGACCTTGGGGGTAACTTTCACTGCTGGGATATTTCATAGAAACATAAACTGAAGAATGTAGAAAAAGTATTAATTATCTTTAAAATTGCTACGTAGCAGCAATCTTTTTAAATTGTTTCTTAACACTTCCACTTGTTTTTACACCAAGAAAAATGGAATTCTACATATTCTGGAAGGCTGGAAATATTTAGTCCTTTTTCCTATTCCCTTAAAAAGATAGTCACTTAAATGTTGGTCTTTTTCAAATCTAATGTTAAAATGTTGCATTATTCTATTATGAAGAATCATTAACAAATATTTATCATGTAGATATTTTTAAAATATCCATAAATGTTTACAGAAACTGTGTATATACCAACAGACAAAGAAACATTCCTGAGATATTACCTGAGATATATCTGAAACATACCTGAGATGTACTGAAGCACAGAGATGATTAGTAAAATTCTTCAAATTTTAGAGAAGTTATAATGGTCAGGATTCAATACCTGTTTGCTGTCAGTTATACCTGTTTGCCAGTTAGTGAGTCAGCTGCTCAGGTAAATTAGATATATTTCAATAAATTATCTACTGTTAAATCACGAAGTGATACTTTAGAATAAATCATTCCACTTGTGCATATGAAAGCATCATCTTAATGGAGAAAATGTATCTTTTTTTTTTTTTTTGAGACGGAGTTTCGCTCTTGTTACCCAGGCTGGAGTGCAATGGCGCGATCTCGGCTCACCGCAACCTCCGCCTCCCGGGTTCAGGCAATTCTCCTGCCTCAGCCTCCTGAGTAGCTGGGATTACAGGCACGCGTCACCATGCCCAGCTAATTTTTTGTATTTTTAGTAGAGACGGGGTTTCACCGTGTTGACCAGGATGGTCTCGATCTCTTGACCTTGTGATCCACCCGCCTCGGCCTCCCAAAGTGCTGGGATTACAGGCTTGAGCCGCCGCGCCCGGCCCGAGAAAATGTATCTTACTGGCTTACCATGGAAACTGGCTTACAATTCACTAAAAAGTGAATTGAACTTCACTTTTTAGTAAAGGGGTATTCAGTCTTATGGCTTCCCTAGGCCACATTGGAAAAAAAATTGTCTTGGGTCACTAACCCTAATGATAGCTGATGAGCTAAAAAAAAAAAATTCCAAAAAGTCTCATAATGTCTTTAAAAAGTTTATGAATTTGTGTTGGACCACATTCAAAGCCGTCCGGGGCCATATGTGGCCCGTGGATCCCAAATTGTACTAGCTTGTTTTACTATATATGGCCTCCCACTGGATCGTAAACAGGTTTTAGCCACATTTTCAGTAAGCAGCTCAGGATTTTTAAAAATCAGTGGGTAAAATGAACATTTGAATTTCTACAATTTTGTGCTCTGTAAGTTTATACTTACTATTAATATTGATAAAATTGAAACAGAACAAGAAAAAAAAGCAATTCTGCTTACACATTTGAGTAATAACACCAGACGTTGGAGTTCATTTTTCATACACGTTACTTTCAATAAGGATTCTGACATGTTATTTTCTTTCTTCAACTTGAGTACTATTAGATTTATGTCAATAAATGATTCTCTGAATCAGGATCACAATGCTTAAGGGAAAAGTATGTTCATAGAGTGAAAAAATGCTTTGCAGCTTGTTTATACTTTAAAATGAGGCCATGATTCACTTTTTGCCTTTTGGTACATGTATGGAGATTTGTTTTTAGAGTGAAAATAGGTAAAGACGTAATGTGGATCACAAGAATTGATTTCACAAATACATAACCCACTTTATAAGACAGTGATGAAGGAATTGTATTATCACCCCTGGAGTTGGAAGAGTTCAGTCTGGCTTGATGGATTATTTTGTTTTGTTTCGTTTCATTTGGTTGGTATTTGTTTTATTTTATTTTTTTTGAGACAATGCTGCTCTGTTACCCAGGTTTTTACCCAGTGGCAGGGTCATGGATCACTAGAGCCTCAATTTCCTAGCCTCAAACAATCCTCCCACCGTGGCCTCTCAAAGTGCTGGAATTACAGGCATGAGCCACTGTGCCTGGTATTTGATGGATTCTTCAGGAATCTGTGACTCCTATTTTTAACTGAATTGTTATACAACTTAACACCCACACTTTTCTGTTCAACCAGGTGGTAAAATTACAGGTTTTAATCACCCAACATAGCATTTGATGTTCAGATGAGCTTCCTTTTCAAAAATCTGTAAGACAAAATCTGGGCACATTATGATAGTCAAAATAAGTTGTAAATGGTAGATGTTGGCATACGATTTTTTATTTGGTCTCTTTCGTTTGTGCACATCTTGTGAGCAGTGGCACTGACTGCTTTTGTTCTGTATTGTCTTTTCAAAGATGCAAATATCCTTGAGAGATATAGTTTCTCCCTCCAGAGGAATGGGTAGATTTGCTTACTGCTCAGTATAAAGGATTCAGATTATCTATCCTTTCCTTCCGCATCATCATGTAGAAATTGAGGATCAGGAAGCAGGTAAAAGAAATGCTGACACTCTGATTACTGCTGTGTCTGTGGCCCAGGAGTCTCATGTTATCTGCCAGCATCCTTAAAACTGGCTGGCTTACAAGTTAGTTTGCAACAAGGGTAAAATCTCAGACTCTTCACCATTCTTGACAGTAGTTCTTATTTCTGGACATATTGTTGTTCTTGATAGTCATAGTTCAAATAACTATGCTAACAAGTAATTGCACAGAAATTCAGTAATGAGCTCACAGGATTATATGACCCAAGCCCCTTTTGTTTTAGCACCCTTTGTTTACTAGTTGGTTAACTTCTTGGATCATTTGATTCTGGTCTTATTTAACTAATTAGGTAATACATGGCAGTTTTTCTCAGCTGGACAGTTTGGAACAAGCGTTTTTGGCTTGTGTCTGAGAGTACATTCACAGTGCTCTCTGGAATGTTCATCTGGGGCACATTGCTCAGCTGTGGCTTCAGACTAGTTCTTCATCCTATGGCAAATAAATTTCTTTTGGTGGGTAAACAATTATCTGAGTTGCCAGGTTCCCTTGAAAGGTAAGTGTTTAATTCCCTTTAAATTAAATCTTACCACTTTACCAACTATAGAGGAAAAAGCCCAGTGCTACAGCTAAGATAGTCTGAAAAGGTAGTATTTGCTTTTGGTGTGTGTGTTTTCTTTAGGCATCGGAGCCCTTTAGGTACGAAGATTACAATATGGACCCACCATCAGTGACAGATGTTTAATAGTTGTTTTCCCAGACCAGTCTAAAGAGGATGACCAGGGAAATGGAGTATTTTCGTGTGTGAAAGTAATTTGATCAGGACTTATCTACCAACTGAGTCTGTGCAGCCTTGAAGAAGCATTGATATAAACAGATTTTAGATTGTTAAGCAACACTGATTAATATAAATTGCTTTGTGGAGATTCTTACAAATTCTTTTAAAAAGCAAAATTGCAGTCATCCTATGTTTGTTTAAGGCCATTTGAACTCTTTTACCCTGAATAGACTGTAACTGAAGATTAGTTTTGAATTGGGTGGCTATGTTTAATTTTTCAGTGTGTAAAAAATAAAGGCATGTCTATTTGTCTCATTATATGAACTTAATAAAGCATGCTATTTAGTTAGACAAGGGTTTCATTGTTTGGAAAGCTGATCCTGTGATCTAAAATTCTGACAGAATTTTCTGTGAAAATTGCGCAGTTATATAATATGTACAAAGATTTGGTATCTTCTGCTATTAGGCATTTAATAGGATAATAATTATTTAGGGCATACAAAATGAATGTATATAAGTTGAATTGGGGCATTGTGTGCCATTTGAGTGAATTTGATCAATATGCCAAAGGATTATGATTCTTTCCTGCATTTGATGGCTTGCTTCACAGTGAGTGTTAGGTTGAGATTCTGTCAGAGTGATACCATTAGCAATAGGTCAAACCTCTCTGAATAATTTTCTGTTTTGCTCCCCTTCTTTCTCTTTATTTATGATTTACTTTGGTTGTTTATGGTTGCCACTGTAATACCACTTTTGAGTTTATAAAAGCCATTGCCTTAACATATTTTTGTTGTATTGAGAGGAAAATTTGGTTCTAGCGAAGAGACATTTTACTGAGATGAAAATGCAGTAGGACATATGTAAAAATAGTTTTTTACTATTTGAAAAAATAAAGAGAAATGGAGAAATACATTTATTTCAGCATAGAATCATTAGAAGCTGCATTTCTGAGAATTTGCACGTGTGTTTCTATGCTTATTATTGGTCTTCTTCATAGAACGCTTTAGGGGACTTTCAGAGATTATGTCAATAACTTCCTTATTCCTCATTGTTTCACAGTACTTTTTGTTTTTCCCTGTTCTAAGAAACAAGTGTCGGTGGGTTTTCACAGTGAACAATAGCTAAGCATTTGAGTAAGTTTTGAGTATAGGGATTGAATTTCAGATTTATTTAACTTTAGAACATTTTCTGCTGCTTCAGATTTATCTATTCATTGGGAGAGACAATGCTTTTTGCGTTTGAAACAATTTAATAGGTGCCAAATAATGCAGCCAATCTTAGAAAAAGGGAAATTTTACAATTTGGCAGGATGTTATTTGATGGAAATTGACTTAGAGTTCAAGAAATATATTGCTTGACAGTATTTAACTGCCAGTCAACTTTCTTATTCGACTCTCTTAGAAGCTCATTTTATGAATCATTATCAAGATACAATTTCTTACTATGATCAACCCTTTCTCTGAGCACAAACACTTTTGGAATTTTGCTGTAATTACATAAATTGTTGTGTCTTCTTAAGTTTCTCAGGGAGAAATTTACAGTCTCCCAGTGGGCCTTCAAACATTTACTGAGCACACAAAGCAGCCTATCTTGTTTCTGAGAGCCCCATGATGTGAGTTCAGAAAGTCATTAGGCTTCGTGAGCACTCAGGCATCAGCCCAGCATATTGTAAATTACTTGCCTAATAGTGGCTACCTAGTAACTATATTGCTTTCTTTAAACACTTTGTCATCTTTATTTGTTGTTTCTATTGACAGCAGCTTAAGAAATGTTTTATTGAATTGTGCAGATACAGTTTTCTTATATTTGATCCCAAAGTCCAGTTCTTCATTTACATACCTTCACTATTATACTGCCCTAGAAAGACTTTCCTATATTATGTTTGGTGCACTATTTAGTCATTTATTAGTTTTAATAGCTTGAGGGGAGGGATTTTTTCTTAACTCTATATTTCTCTAGTTCCTCACGTATATTTAAAATACTAGCTACCAATCCTTGAGCACTTATTATCATTTATTTACTTATTCACTACATATTTATAGAATACCTGCTATGGGTCAGATATGATAGTAGGCATTAGATAACATGATGAGCCGTGAGAAAGCTTATAATTCGCAATCTTGCTCATTTTTTGACAGCTAGGGCAATAGGTACATCACTTCTGTTATCTATAATTTTCTGTGCAACAATTCTGAGAGGTGGATATTATGACTGTCAACTAATAGATGAGGAATTTAAGACTCAGAGAGGTTAATCAACTTGCTCAGTCACGTAGATAAATGGAGGATCTGAGATTCAAATGTAAGGCAGTCAGGTTCTGTATTAGTTTTTTATGCTGTTTAACAAATAGTAAGTACTAAGTGGCTTTAAACAACACACACTTATTACATTACAGTGCCTATGGGTCAGCAGTCCTGGCACAGCTTAGCTGAGTTCTCTGAAAGACCACGATCAAGGTGTCAGCAAGGACTGATTTCTCTTCTGATGGCTCCATTATGTCAGAATCAATTTTGAAGCTCATGTGATTGTTGGCAAAATTCATTTCTTTGAGGCTGTAGTGCTAATGACGTCTTGCTTCTTCATAGTCAACAAAGAAAAGACTCTAGTTTGAGTCTTCTAGAAAAAGCATTTTATAATATAACATATCATCATTAGAGTGACATCCTATCACCTTTGCCAAATTCTATCAGTTGGAAGCAAATAGCAGATCCTACCCACACTCAAGGGGAGGGAAGTATACAAGGGAGTGAACAGGAAGTGGGGAACATGGTGGGGCCACATTAGAGTGTGTCACATGTTTCACAGTCTCTAATCATTCCACTATACCATGCTGCATCTAGTAAGAGCTCAATATCTATGAATTGACCTGTCACAGTGTAGGACAGTGCCCTTCCTACGGTGGATCAGAGGCTCTTTTCACAGGACATTTGGGAAATCTGTATTTCCTTATGTACAAGGGCAGATTGGATTAATATATTTATTCAGATGCAATACTTGGCTATTGTATGTATCCACTTTAGCAACACATTTTACAGTAGGGTTTTCTGCAGTAGAAAAGTAAAAGAAGAAAAAGAGCTAATGTTACACGCAGTAGACAGGCTTATAGTTGTCATCCAGTTAACACTAATAAAAGCAGACTGATTGATTATTACTTTTCTTGTGATTCAAGAACTGTTAGTTTGGAGTTGGTAGTTACGGTCTTTTTAAAAAGTATCTGTTGTGAGCTGGAGAATTTAGCTACCAAATTTGGTTTGCATATGCCTGCCCTGTGACCTCACTTCAGCCTGTTTGAAGGTTTGTGTATTTTTGCTTATCCTTATACGGGAAGGCTGCCTGGAGAATCTGTCTGACCAAAATTAGAAGCACTGTAGCATTTGTAGGAAGTGTGGTTTTAGGACGTGGATTGTCTTTGTTGCATAAAGAAGATGGTGAGTTGGAGAACATCTTACCGACTATAATAATCATCATTTCATAGCTTTTAATGGTCCTTATAAATAGTCACATTCCCATGATTCTTTTGATTCTTGAACTTGTTCCTTGACAAAGTTCTCCTAGAGAGAATTGAAATCTGTACAGAAACTCACTGTGCCAAGTTGATGGTAGTGATGAGGGCAGGGAGGTGGAGGCTAGAATGAATTGGTTTGTTTACGTTCAAAATTTTAGTTCACCTATAGTCAGAAATCTTGAAATGGAAGGTCAACATATGTTAGACTAGCACTTGGCACAAATATTTAATTTTAGTGCTTGCTTATGACAGTATGATTTGTTTTGAGGAAGGCTTTTGCTTTAAGGGCATCTACTCCCAAAGCCCCCAGAACAACCTAAAGTACCTGTTCCTCTATTTGCCTTTTATTACTGATTTTTCTGTAGCTACCTGTGGTCACTAGCCACTGACACTGTTGTGGAAGCACTTTTTGGAAGCACTGTTGTGAAATGTTCTTAACTTCACACAGTTTGTCTAAATACATGAAAACAGTTTCAAATGAAAATAGGGCTTTCTTCTAGTAAAGTCATTGTAATTCATATGAATCATTGCTTCTTTACAGCAACATTTTTTTTTCTTTTAAATCTTAAAGTTCCAGGAGGTTTTTATTGTTGCTGGCATGTTTCTTTGTTTCATTATCACATAATCTCCGACTGGGAAAGGGCAAAATGATTATCTAAAAAAACCTATAGTGTATAAATTCCTCAAAATAACCAACAGGTATTCCTGTTTAAACTTAGGCCAAGCTTTAGAATTAAGCATGATACAAAAGTACTATGAGTCATATCTGCACTCAAGGAGGCTTCATTAAGTTGGCAGACAGTCTAGCATGAAACAACATACATTATAGTGTATGATTTTGTTATTCAGTAGGCTTAGTGTTTAAGTGGTGCTTTGTGGTCTGACAGAGCATGGGTAGCTGTGTAATTTGGAGTATGTTCCTTAATCCATCTGAACATTTGTTTCTTTGTCTATGAATCTGGAATGAAAATAACAGCTGTCTCATAATATCATTGTTAGAATTAAATAAAATAAGCATGTAAAGAGCTTAGCACAGTGCCTGTCCCATAGGAAGCACTTAATAAATAAGAATTATTATATTATACTTTACAATGGGATTATATCTTCAATGCAGAGCGGGACTTGATATATATAGAATTCCATAACCCATTGCTAAGACGCTTTAAAGTGGGGTCTGTGTCTCACTGTTTCTTCTTATGAGCCCAGCCTGCATATACCCACTTACCTATAGCAGAAAGAGACCAGACTTTGATTAAGGGCTCGTTAGATTCCATCATTTAAATTATCTACTAGTATGGAATTTATTGCCTCATAATTATAATTAAAGGTCCTTCAGACCAAAACTGCTATCTTTATTTTATTTTATTTATTTTATTTTTACTTCTATCAGGGTAAGTACAGTGGCCATTAGGCCCAGTGTGTACTCATGAACTATAATCTTGTTTGAACTATAGCTCCTAACATTATTAGGCAGGAGTCAAACACCAATCCTTTCCAAGAAGCAGAAGATCCTAGAATTGAAATTGGGTATTTCATTGATTTTGTTTATAATGATGTAGAAATTGGTTAAATTGTGTACATATTCATTTGGATAAAAAAGGAAGCAAAATCACAGTCTGGTAAGTAGAAGTCAGATTTAAATTATTTAGCAAGAACACATCAAAAGTGATTACTTAGTAAAAGATTGTCAACCTTCCATAAAAATATCTTAAGAAAAAATCCATATAAAGTACCACGAGGCTAGACAGTGAAATGTAGTGGCACAAACTTAAGATTTAAAGTTAGGGGTATCTAAGTTGGAATTCCAGCCCTGCCACCCAGTTGCTTTGTGACTGTGGATAAATTTACCTAACCTATTTTGAATCTCAGTATTCTAGTCTGTAAAATGGAGATAATAATATCTACATTGCTGGGCTACTATAAATATTAAATGAAGTAATATATGCAGAATGCTCACTATAGCTATTATCACTTAATTGACTTTCTGCAAGTGGTAGCTCTTATTGATATGAATGATAAGAAGACAGTACCTGTATTTCAGTCTTTTCAGAACATAGCCTCAAACTGAAATTGTCCTGAATTTGGAAATGATTACAGAACACATTCTGTTATCCTAAAGTGTCTCTCTGTGGTGGAGGAGCCCATAACATATGTGCGGCCAGAGCTCTAAATCTTGTAAAAATTGTGTACTTTAATCTCTTTGTGTTTTGGTAAAGCATCTGCTGTCTCTCTACCATAGGATGTGCTAGAAGGGTACTCTGTAGGGCTCTGGAAATTTTCGAGGACTCTTTCTTCTGATTAGCTTTGTTCCAGAATTTGGACACTAAGAAAGTGCTTCGCTAGTTGACAATGGATAAGAATCTGTGTGCAAACAGTAACTGTGAACAATGTCTCCCTGTATTCAAATCCTGTATTCAAAGAATGCATGTAGGCATACTGTACATTCCACAGGCATTAGTACTTAAAGGGTGGCAGGAATATCTGGCATCAGAAAAGTGGCTAAAACATAAGTAAACCCGACTAACAAATGGACATTTCTCCAGTTCATTTTGGAGACCCCGTCAATTTAATTTGGTACACGAGATGTTTAATCCAGAAAATTTATTTTGAATAAATATTTCCAAATAAGAGTTGAACCATGAAAAATACTGTCCAGTCAGCCTCAAAGACTGATGTATATTACTTTTTAAAAAACTGTCATAGGTTGCTTATTATAACCACTTTACTTTTCTCAAATTTCCCAGGAACTCTATGAAGTATTGTCAAACTCCCAGTATGCAGTAGGAGCTTTTACAAAATCACCTTGACTACTTTAGTGTGGGCTGGATTTATTGACTTTATTCTAAATACACAGTCAGGAAAGGGGATTAACAGTGCAGGACTCTGCCAGACACTACTATTATCAGTTAATCAAGGTTAATATCATCATCAATAAGTCAGTTGCTATAATATGCTCTGTAATGTGATGTGATAAGAAAGGCATTTCTCCTTTGTGGTATTTGTCCCAAATATCCATAACCCCAGTATAATTATCAGAAAAACATAAGACAAACTTGACCTGATCCGATCAAGTTTGACCTGAGGGACATTCTACAAAATACTTAACCAGGGCCCCTCAAAACTGTCAAGGTCACGGAAAATAAAGTCTGAGAAACTCTTACAGCCCAGTGGAGACTAAAGAGACGTGGCAACTAAGTGTAATGATACATCCTGGAAAGGAACAGAAAAGAACATTAATAGAAAAACTGATGAAATCTAAATAGGCTGGAGTTTAGTTAGTAGTATCATACCAATGTTGGCTTCTTAGTTGTGAAAAATGTACCACTATAAGGTAAGATGTTAACAACGGCAGAAACTAGGTGAATGGCGTGTGGTGACTTGGTATTGTATTTGCAACTTTTCTGTAAATTTAAATTGCATTCCAAGATTAATGCTTATAATAATTAAAATCTAAAATCATTTTGGTGGTGTTGAATTTAAAATAAAATTGTGAGATCAATCAGTATTAGTATCTACCTTGTGTCCAGCCCTGTGGTGAGCATTATATGGGGAGACAGAAGCAAAAGGCGTAGCCCCTACCTCCAGGTAGCTTATCAACTAACTTGAAGCGTTGTGACTTTTACGTGTGAAATGATTGGCAAACATTGGCGCTCTTTGATTAAGCTCCAAACTGGGTGGTAAAAACTGCAGGAGGTCAGAGGGTGGGGGTGGTGACCACAGAGGGCTTCACAGGGTAGACCTGGAATAATAGATTAGAATGGCATCAGTGGAGAGAGGGGAGACTTGCAGATGAAGGAAACAAAGTGAGATAAAGCACTGGAGTGTTGGGAATGACTTGTTCAGAAGAGAATAAAGGCAGCCTGATCTGATCTGGGAGAGAGGGACCTGCATACAGTTACGGAGGCAGATGAAGCAGGGCCTCATTATGTGGGGCATTGAAAGTTAAACAGTCGCACAGGGTAGGGTTTGGAACTGGCCAGAGGGGACCTCAGTAGCAGTTGGATAACTGTATGTGTTTCAATTCTTTGAATTTCAGCCTTTGGCCAAATTTATGTCTATTATATATTAATCAGCTAACAACTATCATGGCATGTACATTTGATAAGACTGTGGGGTTGGTGTTCACCTGCAAGAGGTGAAAGTATAGTCAGGCCCACTGTCTGGATTAAAAAGGCTTTTTCTTAATTAAATGAAATGTCACTTCTGAATAATCTCATGTATTCAGACCTTTCTTGTCTGGAACTTTTCTCTGTCCATACTATTTTCCAGAGTCAGAAGGAACTTTAGTCCCTTTATTGTTACTGACTCAGTTAAAACCTGTTTCTACTTTCAAAAAACAACAACAACAACAACAACAACAACATTGTAATTCAATCATTTTGCTCTTTAAAAAGTTTGTTGGGCAGGGTTTTTGTTTGTTTGTTTTTTCAAAGTGATGGGTGCAGTGTTTAATAAGAAAAATAAAAAGAACAGAAGGGGTCTGATGCCTTTGCACTTTCTTGTCTGCTTTTTTGTAAATTTGAAGTACAGAAATTATATCTTCCACACTAACTTTGCCCACTCAAAACTATTAGGTAACTGAAATCTTGACAAAGGGGAGGCATGTGCTGTGTTGTTCTCAGTGTGGTCAGGAAACCAGAGGCCTCGTGGTGTTCCACTTAGTTTTCCTGTGTGCATGCAAGCCCACATACTGGTGGGCTTAGGATTTTGTCAAAGTTAGCTTAGACTGGTCAAGAGAAAGGAGATTATAATAACTAGGAATTCATGTTCACTCATAAGGGGTATTTAGGACAGAATATAAGATGTTTCAACCTTTGTTGTCTTACTTAGCGACATAGTTTAGAAGGAACGCACTCATATGTCAGTCTTATCTCTTCAGCTGGATTTAGAATTCTAGTATATTCCACCCAGGGAAGTAGTGAACTGTAAGTAATGAAAAAAAAAGAACACTTTGTAGTCAGTTAAATTTTGACATGTAATTGATTTAAAGGCAATTAATAGCTCTGCCTTCCTGAGCAGGTTGCTGAACATCTCTGAGCCTCTGTTTCCTTTGCTGTGAAATGGATAGCCACCCCACAAAGGGTTTGATATTCAGCAAACACTTAATAAGCACTCAACAAATGTTAGTCTTCTGTCCTTAAACGTTTTAGTAAATTTTTTAGTAAAATTTTTTGCTACTAACACACAGTAAGGCTTGGAAATTTCCTTTTGGGATTATCTGGGAGGACTTTTCATATCCCTTTATTATGTGACCCTCTGTTAGTATGTATAGAGGGGCAACTCTAGGCAAAATTCTGAGACAAAGAAACTTCACTGTCTTCATTACCTGATTCACTCTAGGCAGTCCCTTCCTCTACTTCAAATATGCTCACTGTCCTTTCTGTGAAGACCAAAGTAGGGAATCAGTAATGGTAGAGTTTCAGGCAAGGAGAATAGAATTGCCTTTAGGTTAGGATGTTACTCCCAGTGCTCCTTATTTCACAGCCTCCTGGATCTGCACATGAAGCCAACTCCGAAGAAATGGGAAGCTGACTAAATAATGTTCTGACTCCAGAAAAAAGTATAGAAAGATAGTAGTTCCAGATAGGAAAGAAATGAATAAAGTTATTCAGAACTGATTTCATAGTCAAGGAAAAAAAATTCTTTTAACCCAGAAACTGGGCATGACAGTATTTTTTTTTTTTTTTTTTTTACTGTTATCACCTGAAGACATAGCAGTTTTTGAGAAACTTCCTTTAAGGATTTACATACTTTTCACACTAGACTCTATTTTTGAAATTATTTAGGCCTTAACATGTTTTTAGAAATGGTACTGCAAGCATGATTATGGTAGAACTGTAACTCAATCAGAAAACAGTAAGAGTAGAGGTGTTTTTTTTGTTTTTTTTTTTTTTGGCAGGAATAAAATAGGAAATCTTAAATTATGCTTCTGTGCTGCCACCTCTCGGAATGCCTGTCAGGAGAACTCCAGGGAGCCAGGGGTGGAGGTGGGAGATTGATAAGAAAATTCTTATTAGACATTTTATCTAAGATTTGTTTCTTGTTGGTAAAGAGCTATGAATTATAGGTTTTTACATGGCTGATTGTGATCAAACCACTTAGAAAATATTGCAAAGAGACAAGCTGAGAAAAAAGTGTCTCTTGCTATGGTTATACCCTGAAATTGAGCAATAGGAAGCCAGTGGTTTAGGAACTCATGCAGTATTTATTTAAAAATGCACACAGATGTGTTTGGTTACAAAAAGACGACACAGTGGCAATGCTGCACTGGTTTATTGCCAAACAGACTAACCGGGGTTTCAGATTTGATTTTCCTTTTAGGTGTATTTTGTAAGTAATTTAGTAGAAGACTGAATAGGCAGCTTTGAATGCTATTTGTTCACTCCTCCTCCTCTCCACTATTAAATCCATTGGCACAGACTAGGCAAAGACAGGCTCATTATTTTTCTAAAACGCAGACTGGCCCTTCCTAGAGTACTATTTGAAATAAACAGAGCCAGATGGAGAGAGACTACGTACCTGAATTTCTCTTTGAGGAAGATGACTCAGTCAAAAAGTATAACCTGTTTGAAAAAAGACAAATACACATGCACACCATTATTTATTTATAAAGTTCAAGTATATGTAATAATTTGGTAGGAGAAATTCTGAGCATCCACTTAGAAAGTGTCTAAGTTTATTTTGTAATACTGTAACTTCATTGTTCTAGTTCAATATGCTGTTGCCTTTGTGAGCTCAGATTTTACTGTTGGCCAGTTATATTAAACTTTATTAAGCATGTCATCCTTTCACCAGAAGTAGAGATTGCATGCAGTATAGAAGGATGAAAAATCTAACATTTGTGCTATCCCTATTAAGCTTAGTCTAAGTGACATTGCTAATAGCAATAAATGCTTTTTCTGTCTTCTCTCATTGGCATTGCCATTCTCTTGGCTCCTATCACCTAACCACCTTGTATTATTGTCTTAGCTTCTTATTTAAATACCCTATTGCAATTGAACTTTTAAATATATCTATTTCTAATCTCTCCCAACAGATGGTAATATTTGAAAGGGATCATGGCTATTTATGTTTAGCTAGTTTAGAGAGCCTAGCAAAGATTATTGAGAGTCACTTAAGAGACACTCAAGAAATATTGTTGAATAACTATTAAGTGCAATTCCTGACAATCATTTTATATTTTAGCACATCATAGTCAAGAACTTCTGTCAATGTTAATTAACTGTTAGTAGAGAAAAGACGTTGATTGTAAAACAAGGCAAAATTCCCACTTTGATTAAACGGTTTTTCTTTTTTGGCAGGTGGGCACTTTCTTTCATAAAAAGGATCTCTTTTTTTCCCATTTGAAGCATCATTGGTGAGGTTTTGATCTTTCTTTAGTATTTAGAACTTTCTCACTGGTACCTTCTAAAGCAGAAAATATGTCACTCCCCTTTCTTTGAAAGAAACTTGACTCAGCATGACAGACAGGGAGCTTGCTAACACTTGTGGGAAGACAACTGTTTACTCCAGGAAACAATTGTTTCATGTACCTTTTCTGTGACTTTGGAGGGAAGAATACCCTGAATCTAAAAAAATCTAATGTGGGCAGAAATGACTTGGAATTCTTTGGGTAGATGTGAGGGCTATGATTTACTGTTTGAAAAATATTGATTTAAATTCCTGGACGGTGCATTGTGTACTTGCAAATACATTTATGTGCTGAAAAGGGTATCAGTAGCATTTTAATTCCAAAGTCATTTTTATTCTGGAAGCAATTTAAATTTTATTCCTAAATGAACGCTGTGACACCTATTCCTCTTGTTTCTGGCAATATATGGTTTTCAGTCTCATGTGTTCACTGTGTCCCTTTATTTTAAGTCCCTTTAGGGAAATTAGGAAATTAATATCACCAGATGCTCCCTTATGAGGGTGTGTCATAGGGAGCTTGTCCCTATAGATGTGTAAGAAAGGCAATAATTGGCCGAGCGTGTTGGCTCACACCTATAATCCCACCACTTTGGGAGGCAAAGGCAGATGGATCATGAGGTCGGGAGTTAGAGAACAGCCTGACCAACATGGTGAAACCCCATCTCTACTAAAAATACAAAATTTAGCCGGGTGTGGTGGCGCGCTCCTGTAATCTCAGCAACTCAGAAGGCTGAGGCAGGAGAATCGCTTGAACCCGGGAGGCGGAAGTTGCAGTGAGCCGAGATTGAGCCACTACACTCCAGCCTGGGCGACAGAGCGAGACCATCTCCCAAAAAAAGGGCAATAATTATTTATATATTAAAAATATCCACTTGAGCCCAGAAGTTTGAAGCTGCAGTGAGGCAAGATCATGTGACTTCACTCTGCACTACAGCCTGGGTGACAGAGCAAGACCCTGTCTTAAAAAAAAAAAAACAAAAAGAAAAGAAAAGGAAACTATCCCTTGCAAATAAACCTATATGTAAATTTTTAGACTTGAAAATGTGATCAAGTTAGGAAACTTTTTTTTCTTTTTTTACTTTCCTGAAGATTCAAAGCTGAACAAAAGTTCATATTAGACATGGCAGAACCTATTAGCAAAATATGGTTATGGCCAATTCTATTCAGTCTTATGGAGATGTAGAACACACTGGGAGATATGTGTAGTTGTCATCAGGCAGTCTCAGGGTATGGGAGAAATACTTGGTCATTACTGTCCAACTGATGGCTGGAGAGTAATTACGTCAGTGACCGTACACTATCATGCTTAGTGATACCAGGCCTGGCAACCATTTTAACTTCACACAATGAGTTATTTTCTCAATGAAGTAAGGATTCAATAAGGTAGGAAAAGCCTCAAAAAATAATTTATCTTAAAGGATCTCTGCTTTTTTTCTGCTTATGCAAATGTGACTGATGACATTTTGCTAGGGTCATGTACATAGAATTCTTAGCATGTCTTTTCACGCATTCAAAAAAAAAATCTGTTGAAATGCCAGTTCCCTCATATTATGGGGTTTTCACATGTTGCTCAGGCCACTGTCAAACTCCTGGGCTCAAGTGATCCACCTGCTTCAGCCTCCCAAAATGCGGGGATTACAGATCTGAGCCACCACGTCTAGCCTTGAAAGTACAATCTTAATTGGACATCTTTATCTACTCAAATTTGTATATATGCTAATAATCAACAAATTACTTGACATACATGAGACTGACTGAACCCATCTACTGTATTTCAGAGGTTGAAACCTATTTATTTAATTGAACCTTTCATCAAGTGCATTCATCTACTAAACACTCCTATTTATTGACTTTACACTGATTTTTCTCAGTTCAAAAAAGGGCATATGTTACATTTAGGAATGAAAGTTTGATTTTATAAGCCAATTAAACAGAAGTGCCATTAGAATTATTACCTTGTAGCAAATTTTGCTAGATTCTAACTGATCTTTAAAGGGAGACATTCAGTACTCTCATCTAAATAGCATTGAAAAATTATAGTTTCTATTGGGAGAAATTGAGAATTATTTTCCTGAGGTTATGTGATGATAGAGAAAAGTATTTAATCACATTCATTGGCAACTTAAAAACACAAAAATACAACCTCTATGCTTATATGCATGTATGTGGGGGTAGATGGAGGGGTGTAAATCCAGAGGGGGACTTGACTGCCTGTGAGTTTCTTATTTTGCATTTTTATTATCATTGGTGGGATAGATTTATTTTATTTTCTTTTTTGATGACAACACTCCACGTGTCCTTTTAGTGTGATTCTATGAAGAAACTTGCTTATTGATTCCAATTCTGTAGCTCAGAAATGTTAAGTTATGGTTTTAAATATGGGTTAATTACCATTGATGTGTGAATTCAGCTTCTAAAAGAAATGCATATTAGAAGAGAAACTTAACTGAATAGTATTAATTTAACAGTTTTCAAAGCTCTCTCCTAGCTGTGATAAGGAAACAGAATACATATGTCATCTCTACCCGGTAATCTAGATGAACACACTAGATTGGTGCAAAGGTAATTGCAGTTTTTGCCATTGAAGGTAATGACCAAAACTGCTACTACTTTTGCACCAACCTAATACATGATACATAGAAAATATACCTTAGCAGCACATGATAAGGGCTAATGAATGGTACAGATATATTGCAGATTTTATAGTTTGCAGGATTAGCCAATATCTTTGTGTTCAGTGTCTGTTTTGAACAATTAAAATTGAGACTCTTGAAGCTTGTGCGATTTGTCAAGGAAAGATTCATTTCTGTTGCATATACAATTCTTGTTAAAATGGAAAGCAGACCTGCGTCATTTGGAAAATCTTTCTAGAAAGGCTGAAACTAAGAGAGGCTTCTAGAGCATCAGAAAACATAACTTTTCACTCACACAATTATGAGTTAACTGCATTTTTAGGTATTGATATGCATCAGTTAGTTTTGCATGTCCACCATTAAATAATGAGAATTTTCAATGGAAAGAAAGAGAAAGTCAATTTGACAAAAGGACCTGTGGGCCAAAAGCTCTTCAATACACTTGTGAGGCATCATTAACAATACAATAATAAAGACTGAAAATTACATAACTTCTGTGAAAGCACAGTCTTTGCTCTATGGCTGATTTCATTTCTACCAGCTCACAAACACTTGACTTTTGTTGAATTTGGAAAATAATGGTTTTTTGTCCTTTGGGTCCTAGATTAAGAAGAAACAGCAGGATGTGCTTGGTTTCCTAGAAGCCAACAAAATAGGATTCGAAGAAAAAGATATTGCAGCCAATGAAGAGAATCGGAAATGGATGAGAGAAAATGTACCTGAAAATAGTCGACCAGCCACAGGGTACCCCCTGCCACCTCAGATTTTCAATGAAAGCCAGTACCGAGGGGTAAGAAACAATTTAAATTCTTGTTTATTGAAATAGGTTGCCCCAAATCTATTCACTATTTTCAACCCTGCCTCCAAAATCTGCATATGTGTAGTCATATCGCTTGCATACTGTCATTTGTCCTTTGTATCCACCCAAAGGCTGGATGTAGATAATGGCTATGTTTTCTAAATATGTTTGCTATTGATTATGCGTCACAGCCAAACTTAGGAAAGGTTGTTACTTTTGGAGAATGCCTTGTGACTTAGAAGATGACAGTAGGAATCCCAACCAAATTTAGTCATGTGAAGATTCTCTTGCATTTCCCAGGTTGAAACCTCTTAGCTGTTGTTCTTCTTGTTATGTATCATGGATATCTCATTGCCTTTCTTAAAGCATAGCACAGATCAACTGTTCTTCAGGCCCTGGGCATGTCTAGCTAATATCTAGTCTGTGGGCTCTGAGAAAATCTCAACTTAAATGAATAATGGAACAGAAATATGGAGAATGCAAAGAACAGTGTCTAACCAGAAACAAGCATCTTCTTACTGGGAAATAGGTACCTGTTTTCCATGGTGGAGGAGGCTGCAGGCAGATGTAAATTTGATATGATGTGGAATAAATCATTCTGCAGTTTTTGTCCCATAGTATAGCATACTTTTCAAGCTGAATTAAATAAGATCCAGAAGCATTGCCTTTTTTTTACACCTTACTCCTTCCAGAATTCTAGTTTTATGGGAGTTAGCCTGTCCCCAAGGAGGTAGCTGAGTCTGTCAACCAGTCAGGTCATTGTGAATGAATCTCTTTTTTTTTTCTTTTATTGGTATTGCATATTGCTAATTAATTTTACCTTCTTTTCATCAAGGACTATGATGCCTTCTTTGAAGCCAGAGAAAATAATGCAGTGTATGCCTTCTTAGGTCTGACAGCCCCACCTGGTTCAAAGGTATGATACCCTTTTTTTCCTGCTTTATAGGTCATTTTATCGCTGCTGAGCTTTTTTAATCAGTAAAATTTTCACTTTTGTTAAGTATTCAGAGTAAGTCAGAGACAGTCCTTTATAGCCAAAAGTGCCTTCTCTGTATGCACCTAATCCCTATTAGGGCAGACAGATATGCATAACCAAATACATAAATTATGTGTTTAGCAGGTAGGTAGACTGACTTCCCCATCAAACTGCCCACAGCAGCAATTTTTTATTGACTTACTCATGAATAAGTGCTTAGTATTTTTAAAGCCTTTATTATTTTAGCTGTCCTACATGGTTCTACATTGACAGCAAGCATCTCAGTTTATGATCATCTCCTTGGCAGCATTTATTGTCTTTTTGCAAGAGCAAATGAGAGAATCATCCATTCAAGTTAATTAAGAGCATCTGCATTGCAAAACTGGTCACTAAATTGCTCGCCAAATTTGAGGCTTTTTTTCCTGCCAACACAAATTAAAATTTTTAGTAGCAGCATTTTCAGGAAATACCAAAAAAAGGAAGCAACAATAAAATTGTCTATCTAATGGGATGTCTCAAAACTATCAACTTTAAACATACCTTTGCCTTTTATATTAAAACTTGTCCACACAAACTGCCTTAATCAAATGCGTGTCTCTTGCTCTATCATTTCTATGTTTTGCTCTTGGCAACTAATTTTATGTTAGACAGATTCTTGAAACTCCAATTCCTTCTCCACTTTTAAAAGTCTCCTATTTTAAAAGTCATTTTTCTAGTGAAAATTGTCTGTTTTCTCTAGACAGAATTTACTAGTACTGTGTTTATGTCATTGCGACATGGTTTTCTTCATGAAATTTCTTTTCCCATGGATAAAATGTTACATTTTAGGGTTTGTATAATCTGAACCATAAGAAAAGTTAGGCAAGGTACTTTTAAAAAAATAAGATAGTAAGAGGACTAGATTGCAGCATCCGGAGGCTTGCGTCGTGAATTTTAGACCCAGATAGACTGCAAGAACAAACCAGCAATCCTGAGAGGACCCACTGACCATCTCAAGGAAGCGGACTTCTGTCGGACCCGGGAGACACCCCAAATTCTGTTAGTGCCCCAACTGTGGAAGTGGAAAAGGGATACCCTCCTCTCCCCAACACACCTTCCCACTGGAGAAGCTGAAGGTCTCTTTGCAGAAGTTTCCAACTTTACCTGGAGCTGAGTCAAGTTAGAGAGCCCAGTGAAATACAGGGGTAGAGGAAGCAACAGGAAGGCCCTGGGAGCTCACTGGGTCCCCAAGCAGCCCATTTCTGCCTGGCACCACCAGGGTCCATCTGGATGGTGGCCAGAGGAGCAGCGGGTAAAACTTCACAGAAAGAAGGAATTCTCTAGTCAAATTTTGTAACAAGTCGAACAGGGCGAGAGGCCTCCTGGCCAGAACGAGGGAAAGGCCACAAATACTGCTTGCAGACTTCACAGGCAAGGGAAGAACTAAAGCCCTTTTTTTTTTTTTTTTTTTTTTTTCACAGCTGGGAGGCAGATAACCTTGGGTGAATTTTTAAGCCCCTTTGCCCTCCACCTGGAAACAGACTCAGGGCTGTTGGAGGGGGCCGCTGTGGGAGTAAGACTGACCCTTTGATTTGCCTGGGAATTGGGTGAGGCATGTGACTGCCGACTTACCACGACTTCCCTGACAACCTGCATGACTCAGCAGAGGCAGCCATAATCCTCCTAGGTACAAAACTCCAGTGACCTGGGAATCTCACCCCCATCCCTCACAGCAGCCTCAGTAAGACCCATCCAAGGAAAGTCTAAGCTCAGACATGCCTAGCCCTGCCCCTAACTGATGATCCTTCCCTGTCCACCCTAGTGGAGGACAAAGAGCATATAATCTTGGGAGTTCTAGGGCTCCACCCACTGATGGTCCCTCTCCAGAATACTACAGCTGATGCCGTCTGGAAAGCACCAATTTTTGGCCCACCAGCACAGAAATAGAGTATTAAACCACCAAAGCTAAGGACCCTCATGGAGTCCATTGCACCCTCTGCCACCTCCACCGGAACAGGCACTGGTATACATGGCTGAGAGACCTAGAGATGGTTCACATCATAGGACTCTGTGGAGACAACCCCCAGTACCAGCCCAGAGCTGGGTAGACTCGCTGGGTAGCTAGACCCAGAAGACAGACAACGTTCACTGCAGTTTGGCTCACAGGAAGGCACATTTATAGAAAAAAGGGGAAAGTACTACATCAATGGAACACCCCCGGGACAAAATAATCTGAACAACAGCCTTCAACCTTAGACCTTTCCTCTGACAGAGCCTACCCAAATAAGAAGGAACCAGAAAACCAACTCTGGTAATATGAAAAAACAAGGCCTTTCAACATCAGGAAAAAACACACTAGTTCACCAGTATTGAATCTAAACCAAGAAGAAATCCCTAACTTACCTGAAAAAGAATTCAGGGGGTTAGTTATTAAGCTAATCAGGGAGGGACCAGAGAAAGGCAAAGTCCAATGCAAGGAAATCTAAAAAATGATACAAGAAGTAAAGGTAGAAATATTTAATGAAATAAACAAAAAATAAAAAATAAAAAATTCAGGAAACTTTGGACAAATGTTTAGAAACACGAAATGCTTTGGAAAGCCTCAGCAATAGAATTGAACATGTAGAAGAAAGAAATTCAGAGATGGAAGATAAGGTCTTTGAATTAACCCAATCCAAAAAAGACAAAAAAAGAGAATAAGAAAATATGAGCAAAGCCTCCAAGAAGTCTGGGATTGTGTTAAATGACCAAAACTAAGAATAATTGGTGTTCCTGAGGAAGAATCAAATTCTAAAAGCTTGGAAAACATATTTGGGGAAATAAATAAGGAAAACTTATCTGGCCTAGCTAGAGACCTATACATCCAAATACAAGAAGCACAAATAACACCTGGAAAATTCATTGCAGAAACATCTTCACCTTAGGCACACTGTCATCAGGTTATCCAAAGTTAAGACAAAGGAAAGAATCTTAAGAGTTGCGAGAGAGAAGTACCAGGTAACCTCTAAAGGAAGAACATTATCAGATTAACTGCAGATTTTTCAGCAGGAACCCTATAAGATAGAAGGGATTGGGGCCCTATCTTCAGCCAACAAAACAAAGTGATTATCAGTCAATACTTTTATATTGAGTGAAACTAAGCATCATACATGAGGGAAAGATACAGCTCTTTTCAGACAAACAAATTCTGAGATAATTTGCTCTTACCAAGCCACCACTACAAGAACTGCTAAAAGGAGCTCTAAACTTTGAAACAAATCCTGGAAACAGATCCAAACAGAACCTCTTTAAGGCATAAATCACACAGGACCAATAAAGCAAAAATACAAGCTTAAAAGCAAAAGCAAAAACAACAATGAAGAAAAAACAAAGTACACAGGCAACAAAGAGCACAATGAATGCAATGGTATCCCACATTTCAATGCTAACATTGCATATAAATGGCCTAAATGCTTCACTTAAAAGATATAGAACTGCAGAATGGATAAGAACTCACGAACCAACCTTCAAGAGACTCACCTAACACATGACTCACATAAATTAAAGGGTAGAAGAAGGCATTTCATGCAAATGGACACCAAATGAGAGTAGGGGTAACTATTCTTATATCAGACAAAACAAACATTAAAGCAACAGTGGTTAAAAGAGACATTATATAATGGTAAAAGGCCTTGTCCAACAGGAATATATCACAATCTTAAACATATATGCACCTACACTGGAGCTCCCAAATTTATAAAACCATTACTAATAGACCTAAGAAATAAGATAAACAGCAACACAGTAATAGTGGGGGAATTCAATACCCCACTGACAGCACTAGACAGAAAGTCAACAAAGAAACAATGGATTTAAACTATACCTTAGAACAAATGGACTTAACAGATATATACAGAGCATTTCATCCCCAAACTGCAGAGTACACATTCTATTCAACAGTGCATGGAACTTTCTTCAAGATAGGCCTTATGACAGGCTATAAAATGAGCCTCAATAAATTTAAGAAAATTGATGTTATATCAAGCAGTCTGAGACTGCTGTGGAATAAAACTGGAAATCAACTCCAAAAGGAACCTTCAAAACCATGCAAATATATGGAAATTAACTAACCTGCTCCTGAATCAGGATTAAGTAAAAAACAAAATCAAGATAGAAATTAAAAAATTATTTGAACTGAATGACAATAATGACACAATCTATTGAAACTTCTGGGATACAGCAAAGGCGGTGCTAAGAGGAAAGTTCATAGCCCTAAACACCTACACAAAAAAATCTGAAAGAGCAAAAGCAGACAATCTAAGGTCACACTTCAAAGAAATAGAGAAACAAGAACAAACCAAAACCAAACCCAGCAGAAAAAAGGAAATAACCAAGATCAGAGCAGAACCAAATGAAATTGAAACAACAGCAAAACAAAAGATAAATGAAACAAAAGCTGGTTATTTGAAAAGATAAATAAAATTGATAGGCAATTAGCAAGATTAACCAAGAAAAGAAGAGAGAAAATCCAAATAACTTCACTAAGAAATGAAACAGGAAATATTACAACTGACACCACTGAAATACAAAAGATTCATTCAAGGCTACTGTGAACACCTCTATGCACATAAACTAGAAAACCTAGAAGAGATGGATACATTCTTGGAAAAATACCACTTTCCTAGCTTAAATCAGAAAGAACAAGTTACACTGAAAAGACCAGTAACAAGCATCAATTATTTAAATGGTAATTTAAAAATTACCAACAAAAAAACTCCAGGACCAGTTGGATTCACAGCAGAATTCTACCAAACATTCAAAGAATTGGTCTCAATCCTTTTGGCTCTATTCCATAAGATAATGAAAGAAGGAACCCTCCCTAACTTATTCAGTAAAGCTAGCATTACCCTAATACCAAAACCAGGAAAGGACACAACCAAAAAAGAAAACTACAGACCAATATCCTTGATGAACATAGATGCTAAAATACTTAACAAAATACTAGCTAACCGAATCCAACAACATATCAAAAAGATAATCCACCATAATCAAATGGGTTTCATACCAAGGATGCAGGGATGGTTTAATACACACAAGTCAATGAAGCTGATACACCACATAAACAGAATTGAAAACAAAAAATCACATGATCATCTCAACAGATGGGGAAAAATCATTCAACAAAATCCAGCATTACTTTATGATTAAAACTCCCAGCAAAATAGGAATACAAGGGGCAGACTTTAATGTAATAAAAACCACCAATGACAGACCCACATCCAACATAATACTGAATGGGGAAAAGTTGAAAGCATTCCTGCTGAGAACTGGAGCAAGACAAAGATGCCTACTCTCACCAATTCTCTTCAACATAGCACTGGAAATCTTAGCCAACACAATCAGACAAAAGAAAGAAATAAAGAGCATCCAAATTGGTAAAGAGGAAGTCACTTGTCACTGTTTGCTGATGATATGATCATTTATCTTGAAAACCCTAAAGACTCCTCCAGAAAACTCCTAGAACTGATAAAAGAATTCAGCGAAGTTTCTGGATACAAGATTAATGTACACAAATCAGTAGCTCTTCTATACACCAAAAGTAACCAATCAGAGAGTCAAATCAAGAACTCAAACCCTTTTTACAATAGCAAAAGAAAGAAATAAAAACCACTTAGGAATATACATAACCAAGGAGTCAATAGACCTCTACAAGGAAAACTACAAAACACTGCTGAAAGTAATCATAGATAAATCAAATAGAAACACATCTCATGCTCATGGGTGGATACAATCAATATTGTGAAAATGACCAAACTGCCAAAAGTAACCTACAAATTCAATGCAAGTCTCATCAAAATACCACCATCATTCTTCACAGAGTAGAAAAAAAAATCGTAAAATTCATATGAAACCAAAAAAGAGCCCGCATAGCCAAAGCAAAACTAAACAAAAAAATTAAATCTGCAGGTATCACACTACCTGATTTCAAACTATACTATGAGGCCATAGTGGAAACTTACAACCAACTGATCTTTAACAAAGTAAACAAAATCATAAGGTGGTGAAAGCACACCCTTTTCAACAAATGGTGCTGGGATAATTGACTAGCCACATATAGGAGAATGAAATTGATCCTCATCTCTCACCTTATACAAAAGTCAACTCAAGATGGGTTAAAGACTTAAATTTAAAGACTTAAATTTAAATTTAAGACCTGACACTATAAAAATTATAGAAGGATAACATCAGAAAACAACCCTTCTAGACATTAGCTTAGGCAAGGATTTTATGACCAAGAACCCAAAAGCAAATGCAATAAAAACAAAGATAAATAGCTGGGACCTAATTAAACTAAAGAGTTTTTCATGGCTAAAGGAAGCATCAACAGTGTAAGGAGACAACCCTCAGGGCAGGAGAAAAATCTGCACAATCTATAAAGCTGACAAAGGACTAATATCCAGAATCTACAAATAACTCAAACAAAGCAGGGGAAAGAAAGTCCATCAAAAAGTGGGCTAAGGACATGAATAGACAATTCTCAAAAGAAGATATACAAATGGCCAATAATCATATGAAAAAATGCTCAACATCACTAATGATTAGGGAAATGCAGAGCAAAACCACAATGTGATGCTACCTTACTTCTGCAAGAATATCCATAATCAAAAAATTTAAAAAACACGTTGGCGTGGATATAATGAAGAGGGAACACTTCTACACTGCTGGTGGGACTGTAAACTAGTACAGCTATTATGGAAAACAGTGTGGAGATTCCTTAAAGAGGTAACAGTAGAACTACCATTTGATCCAGCAGTTCCACTACTGGGTATTTACCCAGAGTAAAAGACACACGTGTTTATAGCAGTACAATGCACAATTGCAAAATCATGGAACCGACCCAAATGCTCATCAATCAACAAGTGGATAAAGAAACTGTAGTATATATATTTCATTTATATATATGATGGGATCTTGTGCAGCCATAAAAAGAAATGAATTAACAGCATTTGCAGTGACCTGAATGAAACTGGAGACTATCATTCTAAGTGAAGTAACTCAGGAATGGGAAACCAAACATTGTATGTTCTCACTGATATGTAGGAGCTAAGCTATGAGTATGCAAAGGCATAAGAATGATACAGTTGTCTTTGGGGACTTGGGGGGAGTGTGAGACGGGGTCAAGGGATAAAAGACTACAAATATGGTGCAGTGTATACTTCTGAGGTGATGGGTGCTCAAAAATTTCACAAGTCACCGCTAAAGAACTTACTCATGTAACCTAATACCACCTGTATTCCAATAACTCATGGAAAAAAATAAGACCCAAATTGTCATTGAGTTCAGTGAAGATTAGAGGAAGTATGAAAGAAAGGATAATTTATTTTCTGCAGTTGATGACTCATTTTTCAATAAAATTCGGATTAACTCATTCATTTATTATTCATTCAAAAAGTATTTGTTGAGTGTCAAGCATTGACTGAATATTAACGGTAAGACAAGTTACAGAGAGTACTGCCTAGTTCCTACATTCAAAATGCTAATAACCTAGTGAAAGACATGTATACTATAATTACAAACCAAAGAAGTCTGCAAGTAATTATAGTTAAAGGCATTTTTTGGTAAATTTTATAGGATTTGTGTAAATAAAGTGCAATAGGAGTCCAGAGGAAATAATAAATTCCTACTCAGAAGGTTGGGGAAGAGTTCATAGAGGGAGTGATATTTAAGCTGTTGGGGATTCCAAAATATTGATGTGACACTAAGGTGTCTTTCACAGAAACATTTGCTACAGAAGCCATTGCATTGGGATGTAGCTGCACATGATGGTGTGTTCACAGAGCAGAGTGTAGTACATCATGGCTTCAGAATAAGGCACATTAAGTAGAAGAGGCTGTATTAGGAGGTGAGATTGGCTATGTAGGTTAGGGTGAGATTATGATTCCTGGGTTAGGTAATTTCGTCTTTATCCTCTGGGTGTCCAAAAACCATGATGATAAATGGGGAGAGATAATGATATAACCATCTCCGCATTTTAAGATGTGATTTATTTCTCTTGCCTGATTGCTGTATCCAGGACTTCCAATACTGTGTTGAATAGGAGTGGTGAGAAAAGGCATCCTTGTCTTGTGCTGGTTTTCAAGGGGAATGCTTCCAGCTTGTGTCCATTTTTATAATAGACCTGTACTTATATCCTAGAGCCTAAAATAAAAGTTAAAAAAACAAGATGCAATTTAATCTATGTCTTAAGAAAATACTTTTGGCAGCTATATGGCTTGTGGAATATTGGAGAAATGAGGAATTAGAAATAGGCAGCCCCATTAGAGGACACCCTAAGAGTTCAGAAAAGTGATTGAGAGGGCCTAAAGCAGAAAGTATACTAAATAAGAAAGACAACTAGTTAACCCACATTGAAAAATTGAATTGGTAATAAAAGAAATATGATAAAATGAGTTAAATTTTTTATCTGTAATATCAGCAAAAATAAAACAAAATTGTAATAGTGCCAAAATGCCAAATATGTATCAAGAATCTCAAAAATATTGGTACTTCTTCACCCAATGACTTCACATTGGGTATTATAATCAAGTGAAATAATCCTATACATGGAAAAACCTTCACGGATAAAAAAGTGAATAGAAGTGTTAATTATAATCTTCAAACTTTGAAAACAAACTTGATATTGAAAAGTACTCTGTGTCAAATGTCCATAAAGCAAAAAATCCTTCTGTGTAAGACAAATAATTGTTGTAATCTTTTGTGTATTTGATTGTTTAAAAGAAGATATGTATTTATTTACTATTATTTACTCAATGTTGTCAATATGAAACATTTCTTAGTACTGGTCTTTCTTACTTTAAAGTGGAGATGATGGTTTTGAGATATAAAATAACTGATATTTTACTACAAAATAAAAATTTGGTGATGCTTGTGCAGAAAGGAAAATGACTCTATTGGCAAATGCATGTTCACTTCTGTTGAAAGAATAGAGGATATTTGTCAGAGAAATGTTCTCATTAGCTTTAGTTGAATTACACTGCTCCAGGGAGGAGCTATGGATTCTGTATCTGCTATGATATTTGAAGCAATCCTATTTATACTTAATTTATCCTATTTTGACTGCATCTCCAAGAAAGACTGTGTGTTCATAAACTTAGCTGTGGTGTTGGTTTTAGCTGCTAGGGAAAAAAAAAAAAAGGAAAGGGGAAAAGGAAAAAAAGGATGAATACCTACAATGGCCCAAGCACTGAGATAGGCACCCAGGTACATCTCATTTTAACTTTCCACCATCCCTGTAGGCTAGATGTACTTAGAGCCACTTTAGAGAGGACAATTTAAGTAATTTGTCCAAGGATATATAATGATGTAGTAGTAGAACCGAAATTTTAGTTCAGGATTATCTGATTTAGAACCAGTGCATTTATGGAATGATTTTTACATTGGGAATGGGGTGGGAGAGAACATCATATACTTGCTGCTAAATCTCTTTCGTTAATTAGATGACTCATAATTTCGTAAATATTGACAATTTGCTTTTAGGCACTAATAAAGAGTTCAGATAAATTTACATATTTGATGTATTAAATATGATTAGATAGGTAAATAATTTATTATATCTATGATGTATTCTAAAGATAAATTACAAGGAATTTTAAATGGAATTTTGTTTTGGATGTGTATGCTAGTGGTTTTTCCCATTAAAAATAATAACCTAGAGCTGTAGAATTTATGACAAATTATAGGAAAGATTGATAGAATGTCATTTTAGGGAAATAAACTTTTTTTCAAAATACTGGTTACCAATGAAAAGGAAGAAAACATACAAAAGACTTATGAAAGAAAAAGTTGCTATTTTGAAAAGTTAACCAAAATTGACAAACCTTTAGCCAGACTAAGAAAAAAAAGAGGAGAAGATTTAACTAAAAATCAGAGATGAAAAAGGAGGCATTACAACTTATGCTGCAGGAAATTCAAAGGATTATTAGTGGCTACTACAAGCAATGATATGGATATACCAATAAATTGGAAAATCTAGAAGAAATGTACAAACTTCTAGACACATACAACCTACCAAGATTGAACCATGAAGAAATCCAAAACCTGAGCAGAACAATTACAAGTAACAAGATTGAAGCCATAACAAAATACCTACCAGTAAAGAAAAGCCAGGAACCCAATGGCTTTACTGCTGATTTTTTTTCAAACATTTAATGAAATGCTTATACCAATTTTACTCAACTATTCGGATGAATAGAGGAGGAGGGAATACTTCCAAACTTATTTCATGAGGCCAGAATTACCCTGGTACCAAAATCACACAAGGATACATTTAAAAAGAAAGAAAGCAAGTAAGAAAGAAGGAAAAAAAAAAACTATAGGACAATATATCTGATGAATATTGATGCAAAATTTTTCAAAAATATATTAGCAAACATAATTCACCATTACATTAGAAAGATTGTTCATCGTGACCAAGTGGGAAATTTTTTCTGGGATAAAATGATTGTTTAATTTACACAAATCAAACAAATATAGGTGACAGGGATGGAGGCAGCAAACCACATTGCCATGTATGTACCTATGCAACAATCCTGCATGTTCTACAAATGTACCCCAGAACCTAAAGTGCAATAAAATATATTTAAAAAAACAAAAACAAACAATGTTACACATCATAACAACAGGATGAAGGATAACAATGATATGATCATTTCGTTTGATGCTGAAAAAGCATTTGATATAATACAACATCCCTTCAAAAATAAAGCCATAAAAAAAAGTACAGAAGGAACATACTTCAACATAATAAAAGGCATATATGACTGAACTACAGCTAATATCATGCTGAATGAGGAAAAACTGAATGCCTTTCCTATAAGATCTGGAACACTACAATGATGCCACTTTCATTACTGTTATTTAACGTAGTACTGGAAGTCTTAGCTAGAGCAGCCAGATAAGGAAAATACCTAAAGGTTGTCCAAACTCAAAATGAAGAAGTCAAATTATCCCTGCTTTTGCAAATGATATGATGTTGTATTCAAAAAGTTCTAAAGACTCCACCAACAAACTATTAGGACTGATAAACAAATTCAGTAAAGTTGCAGGATGCAAAATCAACATACAAAGTCAGTAGCATTTCTATATGTCAACAGCAAATAATCTGAAAAAGAAATATAAGAAGTAACCCATTTACAATAGCTACAAATAAAATAATCCCATTTACACTAGCTACAAATAAAATTAAATACCTAGGTATTAACTTCACCAAAGATCTTAAAGATTTTTACAATGAAAATTATAAAACACTGATGAAAGAAATTGAAGAGGACACAAAAAATTGAAAAATATTTCATGTTCATGGATTGAAAGAATCAATATCGTTAAAATGTTTATGCCATTCAAAACAATCTGCAGATTAAATGCAATCAATATCAAAATATCAATGATATTCTTTCCAGAAATAGGAAAAAAAAATTCTAAAATTCATAGGGAACCATAAGAGACCCAGAATAGCCTATGCTTTCCTAAGTGAAAAGAACAAAACTAGAGGAATCACATTACCTGACTTCAAATTAAAACACAAGACAGAGCTAATCAAAACATCATGGGATTGGCATAAAGACAGACACATAACCAAGGTAACAGAATAGAGAACCCAGAAACAAGTCCACACACCTACAGTGAACTCATTTTTTACAAAGATGCCAAGAACATACACTGGGAAAAAGAGAGTCACTTCAATAAATGGTGCTGGGAAAACTGGATATCCATTTCCAGAAGCATGAAACTTGACCCCTGTCTCTTGCCATATACAAAAATCATTTCACAATAAAAACTTAAATCTAAGACCTCAAACTTTGAAACAATTACAAGAAAACACTGTAGAAACTCTCCAGGACATTGAACTGGGCAAAAATTTCTTGAGTAATACCGTAGCCAAAGCACAGGCAACAAAAGTAATCATGGACAACTGGGATCGTTATCAAGCGAAAACGTTTCTTCACAGCAAAGGAAACAGTAAACAAAATGAAGAGACAACCCAAAGAATGGAAGAAAATATTTGCAAGCTACGCATCTGAAAAGGGATTGGTGACCAGCAAATAAGAGAAACTCAAACCACTCTATAGGGGCCAGGCATGGAGGCTCACACCTGCAATCACAGCATTTTGGAAGGCTACAACAGATCACTTGAGGCCAGGAGTTTGAGACCATCCTGACCAACAAAATGAAACCGCCTCTACTAAAAATACAAAAATTAGCTGTGTGTAGTGGCACACATCTGTAAGACAAGCTTCTCAGGAAGCTGAGACATGAGAATCACTTGAACCTAGGAGGTGGAGGTTGCAGTGAGCCAAGATTGTGCCACTGCACTTCAGCCTGGGTGACAGGGTGAGACTGCCTTAAACAATCAAACAAACAAACAAACAAACAAAAAAACTATAGGAAAAATTTGAATGATAACAGTTAAAACATAGGCAAAAGATTTGAGTAATTATTTGTCAAAAGAAGACATACAAGTTGCAAACAGACATGTGAAATGGTGCTAAACATCACTGATCATCAAAGAAATGCAAATAAAAACTACAATGAGATCTCACCCCAGTTAATATGGCTTTTATCCAAAGGACAGGCAATAATAAATGCCAGTAAGGATGAAGAGACAAGGGATCATTCATACACTGTTGGTGGGAATGTAAATTAATACAGCCACTATGGAGAATAGTTTGGAGGTTCCTCAAGAAACTAAAACTATCATATGATTCAGCAATCCTACTACTGGGTATATATACCAAAGAAAGCAAATCAGTATATCAAAGAGATAGCTCCAATCTCATGTGTGTTGCCACACTGTACACAATAGCCAAGATTTGGAAGTAGCCTTAGTGTTCATGAACAGATGAGTGGGTTATGAAAATATGGTATTTACACACAGTAGAGTAGTATTCAGCCATAAAAAAGAATGAGATCCACTCATTTGCAACAAAATGGATGGAACTGGAGATTTATTTTAAGTTATATGAGCCAGGAACAGAAAGACAATCGCCACATGTTCTCATTTACTTGTGGGATCTAAATTCATGGATATAGAGAATAGAAACATGGTTGCCAGAGACTGGGAAAGGTAGTACAGGATTCTGGAGAAGTGTGATGGTTAATGGCACAAAAAACAGAAACAGTCAATAAGACCTAGTGTTTGATAGCATAATGTGAGGAGTATAGTAAACAATAATTTAATTGTATAGTTTAAAATAACTAAGAGTATAATTGTGTTGTTTATAATACAAAGGATACATTCTTTAGTTATGGATATCCCATTTACCCAGATGTGTTTATTGTGCATTGCATGCCTGTATCAAAACATGTCACGTACCCCATAAATATATATATATATCTACTATGTACCTACAAAAATTCAAAATAAAAAAAATACAACAAAATACTGGTTATGTAGCAATGTTAGATCCTCAGAGGAAGAAGGATTTCATGTTAGGACATTTTTGCATTATTATACAACTGCTTCTCCAACTATATATGCTATGTCTTTGAGGAGTCTTAGTATAAAGTGTTTTTTGAGTTATGTGTAGAAATTCCTGAAAGCTTGTTCTATAAAATGAAACAAGATTCATAATGTGACTCTAAGATGCATTCATTTTGACATTCAAACACTATGATAAAGATTCAAAAGAACTTAGGGACTTTTCCGTTTTTGACTAGGGATTTACAAATGTGAGTGTATTAGTTCATTCTCGTACTGCTATAAACAAGTACCAGAGACTGGGTAATTTATAAAGAAAAGAGGTTTAATTGACTTATAGTTCCACAGACTGTAAAGCAGGCATGGATTGGGAGGCCTCGGGAAACTGACAATCATGGTGGAAGGCAAAGGGGAAGGAAGCACATCTTCACATGGTGGCAGGAGGGGTGGAGGTAGGTGCTATACACTTTTAGACAAACAGCAATAAAATGATGGTTCTAAAGCATTGGAAACCACCCCCCATGATCCAGTCACCTCTCACCAGGCCCCTCCTCCAACACTGGGAATTACAATTGGACATGAGATTTGGGTGGGGATGCAGAGCCAAACCATATCATTCTGCTTCTGGCCCCTGCCAAATCTCATGTTCTTCTCACATTGCAAAATACCATCATCGCTTCTCAACAGTCCTCCAAAGTCTTAACTTCTTTCAGCATGAACTTAGGAGTCCAAGTCCAAAGTCTCATCTGAAATGAGGTAAGTCCCTTTGGCCTATGAGCCTGTAAAATAAAAACAAGTTAGTTACTTCCCAGATATAATAGGGGTACAGGCGTTTGGTAAATGCCCCATTACAAAAAGGAGAAACTGGCCAAAACTGACAAAATGGCTCTATGTAATACTGAAACCCAGTAGGACAATTATTAAATCTTAAAGTTTATGAATAATTTTCTTTGACTCCATGTCTCACATCCAGGGCACACTGATGCAAGGGATGTGATCCCAAGGCCTTGGACAGCTCTGTCCTTATGGCTTTGCAGTGTACAGCCTTGGCAATTGCACTCATGGGCTGGTGTTGGGAGCCTGTGGCTTTTCCAGGCACGCAGTGCAAGCTGTGAGTAGATCTACCTTTCTGGGGCCTGGAGGAGGGTGGCTCCTTTCTCACAGCTTCACTAGGCATTGCTCCAGTGGAGTCTTTGTGTGGGGGCCCCAACCCCACACTTCCTCTCAGCACTGCCCTAGTAGAGATTCTCTATGAGGGCTCCATGCTTGCAGCAGACTTCTGCCTGCACATCCAGGTATTTTCATACATCTTCTTTAATCTAGGCAGAGACTCAGAAGCCTTAACTCTTGCCCCGTGTGCACCCACAGGCTTAACACCATGTGGAAGCCCCCAAGGCTTGTGGCTTGCATCATCTGGAGCAGCAGCCTGACACACATCTTGAGCCCTTTTAGTCATGGCTGTAGCTGGAGTGGCTGGAACATGAAGTGTCATATCCTGAGGTTGCACAGAGCAGTGCAACCTCAAAACCAGTTTTTAATCCTAGACCTCTAGGTCTTTGATGGTAGGGGCTGCCATGAAGGCCTCTGAAATGCCCTGGAGGTATTTTCTTCACTGTCTTCGCTATTAACATTCAGCTCCCTTACTTATGCAAATTTCTGCAGTGAGCTTGAATTTCTTTCCTGAAAATCTGTTTTTATTTTCTACCATATGGTCAGGTTTCAAATTTTCCAAACTTTTACTCTCTGCTCCCCTTTTCAATGTAAGTCACAATTTCAGACAATTTTTTTGTGAATGTATATGAGCTATGCTGTTAGAAGCAGCCAGGCTACATCCTGAACACTTCGCTGCTTAGAAATTTATTCCACCAGATATCTTAAATCAGGAACATCCAATCATTTGGCTTCCCTGCGCCAGGATGGAAAAAAGAATTGTCTTGGGCCACACATAAAATACAATGACACTAATGATAGATGATGAACTAAAAAAAAAAACCAAAAAAAGTCTTATAACGTTTTAAGAAAGTTTATGTCTTTGTGTTGGACCACTGATAATGGTTTGGCTCTGTGTCCACACCCAAATCTCATCTTGAATTGTACTCCCATAATTCTCACATGTTGTGGGAGAGACCCATAGGGAGATAATTTGAATCATGGGAATAGTTTCTCCCATACTGTTCTAGTGGTAGTGAATACATCTCACAATCTGATGGTTTTATTAGGGGGTTTTGCTTTTGCACCTTAATTTTCTCTTTCTCCTACCATGTAAGAAGTGCCTTTCTCCTCCTCCCATGATTTTGAGGCCTCCTCAGCCATGCAGAACTATAAATCTAATTAAACATTTCTTTTTTGTTCACAGCCTCAGGTATGTCTTTATCAACAGTGTGAAAATGGACTAATACAATAAATTGTTACCAGTAGAGTGGGGTGTTGCTGAAAAAATACTTAGAAATATGGAAGCGGCCAGGTGCAGTGGCTCACGTATGCAGTCCCAGCAGGGAGGCCAAGACAGGCAGATCACTTGAGGTCAGGAGTTCAAGACCAGCCTGGCCAACATGGTGAAACCCTGTCTTTACTAAAAATACAAAAATTAGCCTGGCATGATGACATGTGCCTGTAGTCCCAGCTACCAGGGAGGCTGAGGCAGGAGGATCACTTGAGTCTGGGAGGCAGAGGTTGCATAAGCTGAGATTGTGCCACTGCACAAAAGCCTGGGTGATAGAGTGAGACATTATCTCAAAAAAAAAAAAAATGTGGAAGTGACTTTGTAACTGGGTAACAGGCAGAGATTGGAACAGTTTGGAGGGTTCAGAAGACAGGAAAATGTGGGAAAGTTTGGAATTTTCTAAAGACTTTCTAAACACTGAAGGCTTTGACCAAAAGCTTGTTAGCGATATGGACAATAAGGTCCAGCTGAGGTGGTCTCAGTTGGAAATGAAGAACTTGTTGGGAACTGGAGCAAAGGTGACTCTTGTTATATTTTAACAAAGAGACTAGCAGCATTTTGCCCCTGCCCTAGGGATTTGTAGAACTTTGATCTTGAGAGAGATGATTTAGGGTATCTGGTGCAAGAAATTTCTAAGCAGTATAGCATTCAAGAGGTGATTTATATGTTGTTAAAGGCATTCAGTTTCATAAGGGATGCATAGCATAAAAGTTTGGAAAATATGCAGCCTGTCAATGTAATAGAAAAGAAAAGCCCATTTTCTGAGGAGAAATTCAAGCTGGCTGCAGAAATTTGCATACATAATGAGGAGCCGAATGTTAATACCTAAGAAAATGGGAAAAATGTCCACAGGGCATGTCACAAGTCTTCATGGCAGCCCCTTCCATCACAGGCCCAGAGGCCTAGGAGAAAAAAATGGTTTTGTGGGCCAGACCCAGTGTCCCCATGCTGTGTGCAGTCTAGGGACTTGGTGCCCTGCATCCCAGCCATGACTAAAAGGGGCCAAGGTCAAGCTCAGGCCATGGCTTCAGCATTGGCAAATTCCATATGGTGTTGAGCCTGTGGGTGCACAGAGGTCAAGAATTGAGGTTTGGGAACCTTCATCTGGATTTCAGAGGATGTATGAAAACATCTGGATGTCCAAGCAGAAGTTTGCTGCAGGGTTCGAGCTCTCAGGGAGAACCTCTGCTCAAGTAGTGCAGAGTGAAAGGGGAAGTTGGAGCCCCCACACAGAGTCCCTATTGGGGCATCACCTAGTAGAGTTGTGAGAAGAGGGCCACTGTCTTCCAGACCCCAGAATGGTAGATCCTCTGACAGCTTGTACCATGTGCCTGGCAAAGCTGCAGACACTCAACACCAGTCTATGAAAGGAGCTGGGTGGGAGGCTGTACCCTCCAGAGCCACAGGGGCAGAGCTGCCCAAAACCATGAGAAACCACTTTTGCATCTGTGTGACCTGGATGTGAGACATGGAGTCAAAGAAGATTATTTTGGAGCTTTAAGATTTGACTGCTCTGCTGGATTTGGGACTTTCATTAGGCCTGTAGCCCCTTTGTTTTGGCCAATTTCTCCTATTTGGAACAGCTGTATTTACCCAGTAACTGTACCACCATTGTATCCAGGAGGTAATTAGCTTGCTTCTGATTTTACACTCTCATAGTTGGAAGGGACTTGCCTTGTTTTAGATGAGACTTCAGACTGTGGACTTTTGGGTTAATGCTAAACTGAGTTAAGACTTTGTGGGACTTTTGGTAAGGCATGATTGGTTTTGAAATGTGAGGACATGAGATTTGGAGAGGCCAGGAGTAGAATAATATGATTTACCTCTTTATTCTCACCCAAATCTCATCTTGAATTTTATTCCCATAATTTTCACCTGTTTTGGAGAGACTCATTGGGAGATATTTGAATCATGAAGGCAGTTGGGAGATATTTGAATCATGAAGGTAGTTCCCCCCATACTGTACTCATGGTAGTGAATAAATCTCACAATATCTGATGGTTTTATCAGGGGTTTCCATTTTTTGCATCTTCCTCATTTTCTCTTGCTCCCTCCACGTAAGAAGTATCTTTCACCTTCCACCATGATTCTAAGGCTTCCCTAGCCATGTGGAACCCTAAGTACAATTAAGCCTCTTTTTCTTCCTAGTCTTGGGTGTGTCTTTATTAGCAGCATGAAAATAGACTAATACAGCCACATTAAAAACTGTTCTGCGCCACATGCAGCCCATGGACCACAGGGTTGACAAGCTTGCCCTATATCATCTTTCTCAAGTGCAAAGTTCAACAGATGCCTTGAACTGGGGCACAGTGACACCAGTCTCTTTGCTGAAACATAGTAGTTGTGACCTTTGCTCCAGTTTCAAATAAGTTCTTCATCTTCATCAGAGATCCCACCAGCTTGGACCTTATTGTCCTTATCACTATCAGCATTTTGTCACAACAATTTAACAAGTCGCTAGGAAGCCCCAAATTTTTCCTCATCTTTCTACCTTCCTCTGAGCCCTCGAAATTGTTCCAACCTCTGCCCCAAAGTTGCTTCCACATTTTCAGGTATCTTTTTAGTAATATTTCGACCCGAGTTCCAATTTTATATATAAATTTATTCTCACACTGTTATAAAGAACTTTTAGAGACTGGACAATTTATAAAGAAAAAAGAGGTTTCATTGACCCACAGCTCCAAAGACTGTAACAGGAGCCATGACTTGGGAGTCCTCAGAAAACTTATAATCATGGCAAAGGGAAGGAAGCACATCTTCACATGATGGCAGGAGAGAGCGGGAGAGATTCTACACAGTTTTAGACAAGCAGCAGTAGGGGGATGGTGCTAAACTATTAGAAAACACCCTCATGATTAAATATCCTCCCACAAGGTGCCTCCTCCAATGCTGGCAACTGCAATTTGACATGGGATTTGGGTGGGGATACAGAGCCAAACCGTATCAACAAGTCAGTAGTACATTTCATTGTTCTTTAAAGGATACAAAGAGTGAATTTTGGCATTGTTTCTTATTTTCTCCTTTCATTTACTTTTGCTTTTTGGGGTAAAAATCTAGTGTCTCTTTTAGCTTTTCTCCCTTCTCTTGGACCTAATTCTGGGACTCATTTGAACAGTATCAGTCCTCTTGAGACTGTCAAGTATTGAATTATTGACAGGTGGTTAGAATGATGTTGTCTAGCACTCTTGATTTCTACAACTTAAATCTGATATTTCTTCTTCTGAAGTCACTCTTGCCACCCATCTTTAGTTCAACAAACTTTCCTTGAAGTTTTTTTTTGTGTCAAGTATTACGCTGAGTTCCAGAGCACACATATAGGTCAGAGTTCCTATGCTAGAGGTGAGTACCTCACTCTCAGAGGAGAAGGAAGACAACCTGATTTTTTATTGTGTGTACTATCACAAAGCACAAAAACTACAATATTTTAATGGATAGCACATTTTCTAAATGATTTAAACTTTAATTAAACAAAACTCAACTAATTTTAAGCTTTAGGTAACCACGTTTTTGAATACTCAATTTTCATGAAAAATCACACAAAAGCAAACTAGCTGACTATTTTAAAGTAAAATATCAGTTATAACTGTGTATCACTTGCTTTCATGGAGGTATTTCAAATCATTAGGGACGATTAGGTAGTCTTTTAGTAAATCTATTTCTAGACATCTCTTTGTATTCTATAGTTTTTCTGTTAAGCATTTTTTTAAGAAATCCCTTCTGGGGGCTTTTGTATATTCTTAGTAGTTAGAACTAATGTAGTCTAACTAAAATACACATGTGTGTTTGCTCTGTGATGTTTAAACTTACCTGTTTTGTTTGTTTTTCATTTCAGGAAGCAGAAGTGCAAGCAAAGCAGCAAGCATGAACCTTAAGCACTGTGCTTTAAGCATCCTGATAAATGAGTCTCCACTGCTTTTATAAAATAGCGGAATTAGCTTTGCTTCAAAATAAATAGGCTTAATGTTGAAATAATAGATTAGTTGGTGTTTTCACATGCAAACATTCAAAATGAATACAAAATTAAAATTTGAGCATTATGGTGAGGAGAATGGAATATTAACATAAAATTATATTAATAAGTAGACATCATAGACATAGCGTTGTTACCTGCCAAAACATCCTGTGTACACCAATAATTTTTACAGAGAAAACATCCTTCCCTCCTTTTTTGCCATTTTTATGGCAGCTTAAGTGTATCTCTGGCTCTATGTTAAAAGGCGGGGGAGGGAGAGAAAAATAACCTGTCTCTTACTCCTACGTTGCCTCGTTAATTTTAGTGAACAAGAATATGTACCTTTCTGATGCTATATTATTGTGATTAAAAAGTACTTGCAGGTAATGTTTATGATATGTTAAACATTGTAATTTCCTATGGTAATTATAACATTCCCATTCTTTTGTAGATGAAACTTTTACGTATTGAACCACAGATTTTCCAAGCTTCTAAATGTAGCGTTTATTGCACATTGCAGTGATCAGAATAGATATCTTTCTACACATAAAAAAAAACAATAGATTCATTCAGTGGACAAGTTCCTTGTTTAACAGCTATGATGGAACGATATTTCCAAGTTGATTGTCTCAGTGAAATATGCATATGTATATCATGGAAGTGAGATGCCAAGTAAACTTAAAATGGCAACCTCTAGCAAAGAGATTAGATTTTTAAATAACTCTTATAAAGTAGGTTGGCGATTATTTCCCAAGATTGGTTTCCTTTGAGTTTTTGCTAAAACAAATCTTAGTAGTTTTGCCCCTTTAAAAAAACTTGCAATCATAAATGCTATTATTCCTAAGATATCTTACCTTCTTATTTCAGTTTAGCGATGTATTGTATGAGTATATTAGTCTAAGCAGTGAGAATCTTTTCTATGCGTCTATTCCAGCAAAAAGTAGAAGTATCAAATAAAAAGGGCAACTTTTAAAATATTAAGTCTGAAGACTTCTAAAAGGACAGGAAACATGGCCTAAATAACGAACACGGAAGATTTATATAGTACTTTAGTTTCATACTACTTTATTACTAAAAGCAAACACCTCTTACTTTAAACTACTTTTTCATATGTAACTATTGTATGCTAGTCTTACTTTTTGCCAAAATCAGCGTATAATGAAGAGATGGCTTTGTTTCATGAGATTCGAACTTGATGTTATGCTTTAAAATAAACTCAGTACTTTTAGAAACATAACATATGTGTTCCTGGAGTTTATATAATAGTAATTTTAGAAGAGTAGCATCTTTTTTTAGAGGGTTGGGAATACAAAAAAAAGAAAATAATAGAAAGAAAACAATTTGACTGCAATTCATGTTTTTTGTACTCTAGGTTTTGTTTTTAGAGCTTTGAATCTCACAATACATATGGGATCAAATGAAATATTTCATTGTTATGTTCACAAAAAATATAAAGAACTCTAGAGAAAATAGTGTGCTTTGTAATACCCTCTGGAAAATGCCAAAAAAATTTTTTTTAGTCAATATTTTCTTTTGAGCTTTATTAAATGTTGCTGATGATAGTTCCAATATTCTATGTGATCATTTTAATTTTTATGTTAATATCAAATAAGTTAACAGTGTTAAAACCGGCATTCTTTAAAAAGTTTTTTTTTCAAAGTTTATATAACTTAAAATTAACATATATGTATATTTAAAGTAAAAGGTTTAATTAAGCCTTCCTAAATTGAAATATTTTATTTTGTCAGCTGAGAAATATGTTTTTTAGATGTAAAAAAGCAAGTGAAATTCCGAATGTTAAGATGAGTTTAATTAAAAAATTTTTTTTCACAGTATTTGGCTGGATGATATAATCTTTGCTACTTGTTGTATTACATTTGGCATGTTTCTGTTTGTAAATCAGACGTGCTCATTTGTTATGTTCAGTTTTTTAGCTGGTTTGTTCTTGGGAATATTTGACCCTAAGAAAGATTTTCATTTTCACCAAACAATGCAAATTAGATGTTGATTGCATTGTTAAATATCAACACTTTTTGGGAATCTGAATGTAGGGGCAAACAGAATTTTAAAATACAAGTTGTTAATTACTTGCTTGGGAAAGTTTAAATACAGAAAATTTTGGTGAAATCAGATTGCATCACACGTATTCCATTCATTCAGCAAAAGGAAAAAGGAGGATTCACATGGATTTTATTACCCAGATAGGGATGCTGAAAATATTCAGAAGTTGATATTGACCTAATATTTTTAATGTAAAATACATATATATTTTCTTTTGTAGAATTCCAACAAAACTGATTAAGAAACGTTCACATTTGATTAATTTGAACCTTCTAGTCTTCTGCTCCCACCCATCACTCTTCACCTGTATCTATTATCATCTTCCTTTACTTAGCAAACAAAATTTTGAAAGCCTATGCAAAGAGTACTATAATGTTACTATAATAATAATTTTCACACAATTGTCTTTTTAACATCTTTACTGAGATACGATTCACATACCATAAACTTTGCTCATTTAAAGAGTATAATGCAGTATTTAGTATATTCACAGAATTGTGCAACCATCACTACAGTTTAAGTTTAGAATGTTTCATCACCCAACAAATAAACTCTACCCAATAACAGTGACCCCGCGTCCTCCACTCCATTGACACTATACAAACACCAACTTACTGTCTGTCTCTATGGATTTACCTATTCTAGACATTTTATATAACTAGAATCACACAATATGTGGTCTTTTGTGGTTGGTGTCTTCTAGATACCACATTTCTGAGTTTTATCGACGTTGTAGCATACATTAGTACTTCATATGTTTTATTGAATAACATTCCATTGTATGGATGAAATCATATTGAATTTGCCCATTAATCAGTTGATGGACATTTGGGTGGTTTCTGCTTTTTGGCTGTTATGCATAATGCTGCTATGAACATCTGTGTACAATTTTTTTGTTTGAACACCTGCTTTTATTTCTTTTGGATATATATGTAGAAGAGAGTTACATGATTATTCTGTGTTTAACAATTTGAGGAACTGTGAGACTTTTCCAAGATGGTTTCACTATTTTAGATTCCCACCAGCAGTGTATGAGTATTGTTCTGATTTCTCCAAATTCTGGCCAATGCTTGTTGTTATATATCTTTTTGATTACAGCCATTTTAGTGGCTATAAAGTGGTATCTCATTGTAGTTGTGACCTATATTTCTCTGATGGCTAAATACGTTGAGCATCTCTTTATGTGATTATGGCCACATATATATCTCCTTTAGAGAAATGTCTTTTTAGATCCTGTGTCCATCTTTATATTGGATTATTTGTATTCTTATCGTTCAATTTTAACAGTTCCTTATATATTCTGATTACAAGTCTGTTATTATACATGTGGTTTGAAAATATGTTTTACCATCATATGGGTGGTTTTTTAATTTTCTTGAAGGTATGCTTTGAAGTATGAAAATTTTAAATTTTGACAAATTCATCTATTTTTTCTTTTGTTACTTATATTTTTCTTTTGCTGTCTTGTTTTTGTGGAGTAAACATTGCCTAATCCAAGGTGATAAATGTTTACTTCTGTGTTTTCGTTTAATAGTTTTACCTTGCGCACCTATGTCTGTTATCTATTTTGAGTTACTTTTTGTATATGATATGGGTTAGGGATTTTAATTCACTCAGTGTCCAAGCATTATTTGCTGAAATGACCATTCTTTCCCCATTAAATTTTCCTGGCACCTTTGTCAAATATAAGATAATTGTAAATATGAAGTTATATATTTGTTAATTTAATGATTTTAACAAATTATAATTGTATACAACTAGAAGTACAGAGTGATGCTATTATCTATAACGTACATTATAGATGTATATATACACAGGGTGAAATGATTGAATGAAACTAAATATATCCATAACCTTACTTTATTCCTACTGTCTAGAGGCAGCTTTTTACTGTTTGACCAACATTATCCTATTCCACCTTACCCAGCCTCTGGTAACCACCATTGTTTTAGATTCCACGTATAAGTGAGACAAGGTGGTCTTTGTATTCTTACATCTGGCTTATTTCACTTAGCATAATGTCCTCCACATTTGTCCACGTTATTGCAAATACAGAATCTTCTTCTTTTGTAAGGTTGAATAGTACTCCACTGTATATGTGTGTGTGTGTGTATATATATAATATATACACACACATATATATATTATAATATATATAATATATACACACATATATATATATTATATATATGTTATATATATACACACACACACATATGGGGGAGTACGATTCAGCCTTATATATATTTTATATATTTATTACATTTTCTTTATCCATTCATCCATTGATGGACACTTAGACTGATTCCATAACTTGTCTATTTTAAATAATGCTGCATGTAAAGGTATATTTCCGGGCATTCAGTTCTGTTTCAATGGTCTGTATGTCAGTGTACTATATGTATACCTTTTCCAGTTCCACAGAGTTTTGATTTTTGTAGCTGTGTGTTATATTTTGAAATTTAGAGGTGTTAGTCCTCCAATTTTGTTCTTGCTTTTTAAATTCTTTTTTCTGTTTGGCATTTCTATATGACTCATAGGATCAGCCTGTCAATATCTGCAAAAACAACCTAGCTGGGATTTTGATAGGGATTCTGTTGAAGATTTAGTTGGATATGGGAAGCAGTGTCATCATTACAATATTGACTATTTTAATTCATAAGCATGGGATGTCTTTTCATTTAATTGCATTTTTTTGTTTCTTTCAGCAATGATTTTTAGTTTGCATAGTTTATACTTCACCATTTTCTGTTAAATTTATTTCTAAATATTTATTCTTTTTCATGCTATTATAAGTAGAATTGTTTTCTTAATATTAATTTTGGTTTGTTCATATCTATCCAGTGTACATAAACACACGTGATTGCTGTAGTTACATGATTTTTGTATTTTCATTTTGCAACTTGCAACATTGTTGAATTGGTTTATTGCTTCTCATAGGTTTTCTTGTGGATTCTTTAAGATATTTTATATGTTAATATAAAACCCTGTCATCTGCAAAGTAAGAAACGTTTACTTCCGTTCTGATCTGGATATATTGCATTTCTTGCCTGATTGGCCTGTTTAGAGCCTCAATTATAATGTTGAAAATAAGCTTCTAGAGCATAAATCCTTGTCTTGGTCTTGGTTTATTTACTTCTGTCAATCTTTGGCCATTAAGTGAAATATTAGTTTGGCATATATTTTTTCCACGTTTGTTAAGTTGCCTTTACTTAAAATATTTATTTATTTTTTAACTCTTAAAGTACGTTCAGGGGCTGCATGTGATTTACCCATTTGTTACATAGGTAAAATATGTGTTAATGGGGTTTGCTGTAGGAATTATCCTGTCATTCAGGGAGTGAGTATAGTACACAATAATTAGATTTTTAACTATAACCTCTCCTAGTAGTCCTCAGGGTCTGTTGTTCTTATCTTTGTTTCCTTGTATATTCCGTGTTTAGCTCCCACTTATAAGTAAGAACATGTGATATTTGGTTTTTTTGTTCTTAAGTGGCTTAGGATGATGGCCTCAAGCTGCATCCATGTTTCTGCAATGGACATGACTTTATTATTTTTATGGCTGTGTAGCATTCCAGGGTGTATATGGATCACATTTTCTTAAATCCAGGCTACTGTTGAAGGGCATCTAGGTGAATTTCATATCTTTGCTACAGTTAATAATGCTTCAATGAACATACAAGTACATGTATCTTTTTTGTAGAATGATATATTTTCTTTTAGGTATATATCCAGTAATGGGATTGCTGGTTCGAGTACTAGTTCTGTTTTAAGTTGTTTAAGAAATCTCAAAATGGCTTTCCATAGTGGCTGAACTAATTTATGTTCCCACCGACAGTATATAAGCATTTCCTTTTCATCACAACCTAGCCAGCATCTGTTATTTTTAGACTTTTTAATAATGGCGATACTGACTGGTGTGAGATAGTATCTCACTGTGGTTTTGATTTGCCAGTCTTTGATGATTAGTGGTGTTGTGCATGTTTTCATGTATTTAATAACTGCTTTAAATTGTCTTCTTTTGCAAAGTGTCTGCTCCTGTCCTTTGACCATTTTTTAATTGGGCGATTTCGTTTTTGCTTCTTGATTTGCTTCAGTTCCTTATAAATTCTGGATATTAGACCTTTGTCAGTTGCATATTTTGCAAATATTTTCTTTCTTTTTTTGTAGTCTGTTTACTTTGTTGATAGTTTCTTTTGCTGTGCAGAAGTTCTTTAGTTAAATTATGTCTGACTTGTCAATTTTGTTTTTGTTACAATAACTTTTTGGGACTTAGCCATAAAACCTTTGCCAAGGCCAATGTTGAGAAAAGTATTTACTAGATGTTCATCTAGGATTTTTATAGTTTGAGGTCTTACGTTTAAGTCTCTAATCCAGCTTGAGTTGATTTTTGTATATGGTTAAAGAAAGGTGAACAATTTCAATCTTCTGCATATAGTTAGCCAGTCATCCCAGCACAGTTTATTGTATAGGAATTCCTTTCCCTATTACTTGTCATTGTCAACTTTGTCAAAGATCAGATGGTTATAAGTGTGCAGCTTTATTTCTTAGTTCTCTC